>NW_022196915.1:97545733-97569398 GCF_008632895.1 Mastomys coucha | reverse complement strand
CAATAAAATAAAACTATTTGTTCAGCAGTGAATTTTGTTTTTCAAATAAAATTTAGTCAAACATGAAATTCATCACTTTAAAACTTGTTAAAATTACTGTTAGTTTGACTCACATAAAGATTAAAATTCTAGCACTGGAGAGATGGCTCAGTCATTGAGAAGTTTCACTACTTCTTCAGAATACCTGAGTTCAACAAATTCACCTCAGCAACAAATCAGGTGACTAACAACTTCAATCCTTCTCTAAGGGATCTGGTACTCTGTTCTGTCTACTACTAACTATTCATAGAAGTGAAATTTATGTGCTAAAATTACATATAATAGAAAGAAAAATCCTTTACTATATACCCATGGAACATTGTATGCCATTAAGAACATTTATTGCTCTTGAAGAGAGCTTGTGTTCATCTCCCAGCAACAACAAAGCTCCTCTCAACTGTATCTAATTCTGGAAACTACAGATCCAACCTCCTCTTCTGCTCTATGTGTAGATACTAGACATTCACATGTTCCATAGACATATATGTAGGCACTTTCACATACACAGACCCAACACACACACACACACACACACACACACACACACACACACACACACATGTAGTGTCATTGAGAGTGTGGTTGTTCATATCTTTAATACTAGCATTCAGGAGACAGAGGCAAAAAGATTTCTGTGAGTTTCAGGGTAGCCTGGTCTATGAGAAGAATTTCAAAATTGCTAAATTACATAATAGAGATGTCTTGACACAAATAACAATCAAGCAAAATGAAAAATTAAAAAAATAGAAATTATGCACATAATAGACAAAAGCATGTTTTCAAATATTTTATATAATTTTGTTGGTAATTTAATTTTTTGTATCTTTTTTGCTATCAAAGTGATACTGTCTCCATAAAAAGAATTTGAAAGGATTTTTTCTTCTATTTTATGTAATTTTAGTATTTAAATTTCACTTCTATGAATATTTGGCAGAATTATTCCCTGAATTTATTTGGAGATTGATTTTGTTTATTTAGAAAACACTTTATTATGGCTTCCATATGGCTACTGGTTATAGATATGTTTAAATTACGTATATTTGCCTAGGTCAGATTATATAGGACCTATCCACATAGAAATTTACATATTTGTGTCAGATTTTCTAATTTACTGCAATTATTTGTTTTAAAACTGTGGGAATGTATATTCTTACTATAATTTGTAGTGATAAATGATAAATTAAAATCATACCCTTAAGTAAATTCACACGGTGCCCCTTTCCTCGGAATTCATTAACCACTGGCCCAGGGGATGAAGGGTACAAAGGCAGAGTCAGGTCTTAGATAGCCATGAGTGTAATGGAATCACTTCTGGGATCAGCTTCAGTGAGATGGCTGTATTGGTGTGAACAAAAGTTCTATCGATCTTGGAGAAGGGGTAAGGATTTCCAAATGGGGTGTACATTGTTGGCTAGGGCAGTGGTGCTAGGAGTGCTTCATGTACATGAAGAGCAAACCTAAAACTGCCGTGCACATTATTTTAGTTGTCTTAGGAGAGAGGAATTTGAGCCTGTAAGCTGGCAGAAGAATCCATGATTGTCATCAGAGCTAGAGAATATGGAGGCCCTGTGCCAGAACAAGTAGGCTAAGAGAAGGGAGAGAGCACTCTTAACTCTTAACATCTCATGGTGAGATTTTCCTGGACTGGGGCACATCTCAATCTGACTCATGCTCCAGGTCAGCTCTGCAGTCACCACTTCCCACAAATTTGTAATAAATATTTGTCACAAACACTTTAAATGTTGTAAATGTCCATTTTCATTGTACAGAAATTTTGCATAATTGTTATCTACTTGTATAATGAGACAAAAATCAACATCAATCCCAGTCCTGGACTTCATTATTTATGTTCGGAGGTAGTACAACATAAATAGAAGGTGGTAGAAGCTGCTTTATTACTGCAAGATTGCTCAGTTCTTTTAATTCCTCAATGGTTACATTTCCTGAGGATGTAGCTATCTATCTTCTAAATTATTTTTTATTAGTGTGTCATCTGGCACCTCTATTAGGTTTTCATTCCATTTTGTCAAAAGTAAGTAATATAATACTTGAGGAAGATGATTTATTACCTACTCATTACAACAGTTCATGCTGACAATTTCAACTTCAGTTCTGATGTTTTTATCTACGAGTGTTCAGAGTTTTTTGGCTTCTTTGACAAAGTATCATACTTAAAATGAGTATATAGCATTATTTGATAATGGTCGAAGGTTCAATGTAATAATTAGTCAAAAAGCAAGCATAGTCAAGATAGGTTTGATTAATTCATCATAAAACTATCACCTTAAAGGTATAAAGGAGTGAAAAAGAGGATGATGCTCGCCATGCAAGGTGACATTACACAAGGGAATTTGTAAATAGAGTCTCTAAATACTTCACATTGGCTTTCTTAGGGAAACAGGATTTAAATGAATGTATTTGACTTAGGAAACTGCATATTTTAAAACTTAAGGATGTTAGTACTTCCAGACATGTAGTCCTCTTTCTGAGGCCATTGCAATATTTTAAGAACATGAGCCAGTGTATCACTGTGTGCAAGCCTTTCTCAAGAGGACCTTTGACATGCTGTTAGGGTATTTGGAATTTATTCCTTCAGTAATGTGAAATTATGTTCTGAGGCAGCCTGATCCCTGACTCCAGGACTATATGTCTCTAGCTAGGCAACATGTATTATTAAAATGTCTTAGAGGACGGTACTGGTCAGAGGATACATCCCAATCTAATAGAGTAAGCTAATGCCCCTAGAGGACAGTACTGGTCAGAGGACACATCCCAATCTAAGAAAATAAGTTAATGCCCCAATCCACCTTTAACTTGCACAGAGATTTTGCCCAAGTAACTTAAAGTTCTTAAACTAAGATGAAATATCTTCCCAATTTAATCATGCCCAGTAGAGGCCAATCTTATTAATAGATATATAAAATAGCTGCAGAGCTGGGTTCGAGTAGAAACATATATACAGATATTTCTATACACACAAACATACACAGACACATACATATAATATACAACTATTTATTTATATATACAATTTATGTATATATATTCACAGAATTGAAATTTACATATGAAAATCACATAATTTATTTAAATACATATAGAATAAGTAAATAAATAAGTATAGCAGAAACATAAATATATGTATATAGATATACACATACATGTATGTACATATGTATATACATATATATCAAGGGAAAAAATTCCATGATTCAGATTCTTTTCTTCTAAAAACATTGTGTTTTCTTTGTAGTGCTTCCATAATTTGCTATTTCACAGGATTTAAGTAAAGTTCAGATCCTATGTTAATAGACTTATTTGATATTTCACATAGGTCATGAACCAAATCTTTGCTATTAATTTTAAACATAAGCATTCTAGATAATAGCAATTATGTACATCAAAACCTGCTCTCAACTCTTTTGTTGTTTATACCCCCCATTTAACCAGTGCTGTATCTACAAATGAATGGAGGGAGGCTCATTTCCAGTTGTCTAGAGGAAACAAGAGAGTAAACAGGTGGCCGACTATGCGACAGTCTGTTAAATTAAACAGTCTGTTTAACAGTGCTGTTAAATTATTGCTTCAGCTCCTGTTTTTATGATTCCTAAGACTTTGCTGCATTTAATATTGAATTACAGGCTATCACTTGCTCCCCTTGAGAATAACCTCTATTATTCAGTATTTGGAACAATAAATACCTCCCTAAAGTCCTATTTTTTTTTTTGATCTAGGATAAATCTGTCAAAGAAATCTCATATGTTTATTTGGAAATTCTTAAAAGTTATCCTACCTATAGAATATTTGTCTAAATACTATATATATTTCTCCCCTATAAGCTGTTTTCTGATATAATACAAATAATCTTCATATGAGCACTCTCTGCTTTTAATTGTTTACAGGAGTCCACACTCTGCTGTAGCACTCTGATAAATAATAATCAAAATATAACTTCGTGGCCAGCTGACATTTTTCTTATTTACATGATTTGTATATTTGTTCAATCATTTTGTATTTGGATTTTAATGGTTTGGCTTAATATATAAGGTCTTTATGTCAAGATTCTTTTTTATTATCCATTTATACACAGAAAGGACTATATATTTAATATGTTATTAGGTTGTACTTTTGTAACAGTTTTATGGAATATTTAGCATCTGCTAATCCAGAAAATGAAACCACTTGCAGATGAGAACTTTTGGGGTAGAGAAAATCTCATGATTCTGTGAAATGAAACACATGTAGGCTTGCTTGGTAGCATGAGATGTTGGTGATCTTACAGAGTTAAGTCCTGATCTTTTATTTTTTGTTTTGTTTCTTGTAATTATCTTCTTTTTATAATTTTTGTTATTATCAAATATTGCTCTTAAACTGGCTATATTCTCTGTGATCTATAATGATTAAATAAAACATTGTTACCATGTCATAATTTGATAACATTGCTAATGATGTTTTCTACTAATATACGACATTTTCCATCTGTACATAGAACATATAAAGTGCGTGGGTAATATTTGAATACATGAAGTTTTTATACTTTTATATTTTAAACAATGTGTTTCTCAATTATAAAAACAATCTTAGAATACTTTCTCTGTTAAATTTTAATAAAATAATTTTTATTTATACATTCAGGCTTTAATTTTTCCATGCTTAGACAGTGAATATAATCTATTTTTCTTATTCTAACATCATGCCATTGCTTCAAATTGCCACTTTCAATTTTCTAAGTGCTAAAAGTCAGTCAGGTTAGTGTAATTTTCTATTATCAGGTTTGGGGTTTCTCTTCCTTCCAATTCTTTTTATATATAATTTTAACTACATCTAAAATAAAAGTATATAAAACTTAAGTAACTTCTGTAAAGGAATTATTTGTCTTTGCAACATACATCACATTTATTTCTGTAGAGGTTAGAGGTTGCTGAAAAATATTTTTATTGATTTTTTTGGTTTATAACTTTGAGATCTGATTGGGATAAGTTCCTCTAAGTCCCTATACCCTCTGAGTTGGCTTTATACATGTATATCAGATAGTGATAATGTTCAAGATTTTAGACCTCTTCAGGAGAAAGAAGAGATTCAGGATTTCAATATACCATAAAGAAGCTAGGAAATGGGTTTGTCTATAAATGTGCCAAGATCACTGAAATACATCCCCAACTTAGATTGGAGTGTGTTATTGTTTTTGTGGGAGATATATGGCTGAGATATAACGACAAAGAAAGAAAGATGTGATGCAGATTATTTGGGGATTCTTATGTAGTAAAGAGTTGGTAGCATTAGACAGAAAGTGAGAAAGTAACCTTTCCAAAGAGAGTTTGGAATTCAGTGAACAGGGAAACACATATCAGCAGCAAAAGGAGTGTAGAGAAAGGTAATCAATTTGAATGTAAAATATATGTTGCTGAGAGCTCAATGAGTTGATTGCTACTTTGTGTGAGTTTGTCTCAAGTTAATTATTTTTTTATTTTATTTTGTATTAACTCATTTATTCATTCACCTTACATCCCAGTATTGGCCCCTGTTGCTGTCCAGCAGTAACGTTAAGGAATGGGTTACCTGGAAATATGGAGTTAGAAAGAGATAGGAGGAGATAAAAGAGATAGGAGGAGGTAGGCTAGCCATACTGTACCTTACCCACGTGGGAGGATAAAAATTAGACAACACGAGCTGTGGTCACTCAGTCATCTAGAACCTTTAATGCACATCCTTTGTTCCCCCAACAGGTATAATACCCGAGTCAAAACCACTCCCCCCAAGTACGTCAGCACGCCAGTCCAATCAGCGACTTCCTTTTTTCTCTGCGGAGATGGAGCTTCCGAATGTAACTGGAACCAGGTTGGAGGCGTGGCCAATAGCAGGAGATGGGCAGAGAGATGTGGCTATGAGAGGCAGGCCTCAAACCAGGAGGGTAACAGGCCCCCATATACTTCTATTCCCCTCACAGTTTCTCCCACATTCCCCTTTCCTTTCTCCTTTGAGAATGGGGAGGTCCCACCCTGGGTATCACTCAACCCCAGCATATCAACTCACTGCAGAACTAGCAGCATCCTCTCCGCTTGAGGAGATAGAAGACAGTCCAGTAAAGAACCACATGGAGGCAACAGATCTAGGAACAGCCCCATAATGTTGGGGAACCCTCTTGAAGACTCAATTTACACCTGCAACATATGTGCTGGGCACCGAGGTCCAGCCCATGTATGCTCTTTGGTTGTTCATTCTGTCACTGGGAGCCCCCAAGGATCCAGGTTAGTTGACTCTGTTTGTCTTCCTGTGTAGTTCCTTCTCTCCTTTCATCTCTCAATCCTTCTCTCAACCTTTCCACAAGATTTCCAGAGCTCCATCTAATGTTTGGTTGTGGTTCCTGCATCTGTTTTCATCTTTCTACATGCAGCCTCTCAGAAGACATTTATGCTAGGATCCTGCCTACAAGAATAGCAGAATATCAAAGATAGTATTAGAGATTGGTTCTTTCTTATGGGATGGATCTAAATTTGAGCTAGTCATTGGTTGGCCAATCATGCCATCTCTGCTCCATCTTTGTGATAATTTTTGTTTTTAGAGTTGAAAATAAGTTCTAAATGTAGTATAGTGTTGTAGCAGGATGAATAAGCTAATAGGTTGACATATTGGGACCTATGTCACATTGATTTTGGGCAGGATACATTTTGGGTTAAAGATTTTCTGGGTTGATGTCATAATTCTTCCTCTTGGAGTCATAGCTGGCTGCAGGAGGTTGCTACTTCGGGCTTCATACTCCACACTGTTAGGAGTATCAGCTAGGCTTACCCCCAAGAAACTCCCTGGTATCTCTCCCTTTACTACTGTCCATGTGACTATATTTTAATAGTTTTGCAGTGACAATATTTTAATAGTTTTGCAGACAATAATCAAAATCAATGTGATATAGATCTCCATATGTCAATCTATTAGCTTATTCATCCTGTTACAACACTGTATATTTAGAACTTATTTTCAACTCCCAATGCAAAAATTATTTATTTAAAATATCAACACACTGATAGTCCTATATTTTCAGTTTTGCATTGAGAAAATTTGTATGGGATGCATTTCCAAATATATCAAAAATTTTCTTTTTTTTTTTAGTTGAGCAAAAATATCTTTATTATTGCTCAACGAACCTGGATTCAGGTGAATCAGAATTCATTACTTGATGATAATAAATATTTGTTGATTTTTTTCAAAGGGTGTATTTCAACGATGGAAATAGGAGATGCAATTAGTAGTTTCTGCCATATTATTAGTGATTATCATGTGACATTTGGAAAGGATATACATCAAATACAATAGTTAAAACAAAAGTGAAATAAATTATTCTATGTTATGATGGCTGCTGAAATTGTACGAGGGAGATCTGATTTAGTTTTATGTGCAAGTTGGTAAAGAATATGGCAGAGTATTCTCAGGAGTACTAAAATCTAAAGACTAAGTGGAATGTAGCCAAATTACCAGTGGCAGAATAAGAGGCCTAGAGAAAAAGATGCGTAGCCTAGCTAAGAAACCTTGGATCAATAGGGTAAGCCAACTTGACATATTTGAAGTAAACATAAATCTGAAGGACACAAGGTAGAGCAAAGAAATGGAAAATGTAGTTTGAAGGGGAAAATAATTGAACTGATACAGATAAAATTGGTTTTGTCATAACAAGTAGTCAAAAACTTTTCATCTATATCAATCATTTTCTGTTCATTTTTTAGAACAATTTGTTCAGCCTACCTAATTTTCAAAGCTAAAACAACCAGAGATATGTCTATTTGCTTATCTAGCTTCATGCTAAATCATTATCTTTATTATGTGTCCCTTCTTCCCCAGTGGTATGAGTTGTGTGTCTCCCCTCACTTCTAGCTCAATCTTTCTCTCTCCTCCCATGCTCCCATTGTGTATGCCCACTTTATCTAAGTTGGTATATGCAACACAATTGATACACCCAGATGTAGAACTGTTTCTAGAAAAAAAAACATTGATTACTGAGACATAACAGAGTAGTACTTGAGTATATCAGATTATCTTAATCTGAAAATTTTATTCAACATTTAAATAACAAATTGTGAAAAATTGTTGAGTAGGACATATAAACTTTAAGGAGGAAATGAGTAAATTCTTTAAGGAAATACAGGAAAATACAATCAAATATATAAAAGAAATGAATAAAACTGTTCAGGACATGGAAATGGAATAGAAGCAGTAAAGAAAGCAAATCCTAAGGCAATTCTGGAGATGGCAAATATAGGAAAGAGAATAGGAGCTACTCACAGAAGAATCACCAACAAAATACAAGAGATGGAAAAGAGAATCTCAGGCTTAGAAGATAAAAATAGAAGAAATTTTCCCTTCAGCCAAGGAAAATAATAAATGTAAAAACTTTCTAACATTAAATATCCAGGGAGTTTGGCATACTATGAAAAGAACAAACCTCAGATTAATAAGAATATAAGAAAATAATTACATATCAGTTCTCAACAAATTGTAAAATGCCAGAAGGATCTTATAGATAGATCCTCAGAGATCAAAAATATTAGCTCTTTTTTTTTGATATCCAACAAAATCTGTAAATGGAGAAAACAAGATGTTCCATTACAAAAGAAATATAATTAATATCTTTACAGAGAGAAACACACACACACACACACACAAACACACACAGACTACCAACATTGAAATAACAGAAATTAAAATCACTAGTCATTAATATCTCTCATCATCAATGGACTCAATACTCTAATAAAAAGAAATACTGACAGAATGCGTTAGTAAATAGAATTCATCATTCGGCTATATATATAAGAATCACAAAAGCAACTAAGATCATCATAAATATTACCTCTGAATAAAGGACTAGAAAAGGCTTTCAAAGCAAATGATCACAAGAAACAAGCTGGAGTAACCATTTTAATATCCAATAAAAGAGACTTATAACCAAAAGTTATCAAAAAAGATGGAGACATATACTTCAATCTCATCAAGAGAAATATCTACCACGATAAAATCTCAGTTCTGAACATTTTTGGCAAATATGCAAGGCCTCCTACATTTATCAAAGAAACATTACTAATGCTTGAATATAATATATTAGTATATATTGAACCATATATACTAATAGTGGGGTAGTACAACAATTCAATCTCGCCAATGGAGGAGTCATCTAAACAGAAAGTAAACAGAGACATATGACTCAAATGGACCTAACAGATTTCTATAGAACATTTCACCTAAACACAAAAGAATATGATTCCTTCTCAGCATTTCTTGAAACCTTCTACAAAATTGATCATATGCTCAGTCACAAAGCAAGTTTCTACTGATACAATAAGATTGAAATGATCCTTTGCATCTTATCAGAGTACAATAGATTGATTCTAGACTTCAATAACAACAGAAACAGCAGAAAGCCTACATACTCAGGGAAACTAAACAACTATCTACGCAATGTTCACTGGGTCAGAGAAGAAATAAAGAAGGAAATTAAAGGGTTTCTGGAATTCAATGAAAATTAAGGCACAACATACTCAATCTTACAGGATGCAAAGAAAGCAGTGCTAAGAGGAAAATTCATACCAGCAAGTGCCTTAATAAATAAATTGAAGAAATCTCATACTAGCAAATTAACAGGACACCTAAAAGATCAAGAACAAAAAGAACTACCTAAGAGGAATAGAAGGCAGGAAATATTCAAACACAGAGCTGAAATCAATCAATTAGATACAAAGAGCACAATACAAAGAATCAATGGAGACAAGAGCTAGTTCTTTGAGGAAATCAGACAGGCAAACCCTTATCCGTCTATCTAAAATGCAGAAAGACCATAACCTCCTTAACAAAGTCAGAAATAAAGAAGGACACTTATACATACAATAGTGAGGAACTCTCCCCAAAAAATCCTTAGGACTTACTTCAAAAGCTTACATGCCATAAAATAAGAATATCTCAATGAAATGGATACTTTTCTGGATTGATAACAATCTAAAATACTATATATCCACACTGAAATTCATAGACCCAAAGATCCTAAATAACAAGGAAAGTCCAGGGGAAGATTGTTGAATCTCACTCAAAGGGGAAATAAAATAGTAATGGGAGGTGGATAATAGAAGAGGGGATAGGAGGAGAAGAGGTATAGAGAGATCTGGGGAGGGATTACTGACAGAATAAATGAAAATCTGTGACATACATGGGTTGAGGGGCTATCTCTGTGACTTTCCGGAGACCTGGAATGGAGGAAGTTCTATGGATTTTATGAGGGTGACTTTAGCTGAGACATCTAGCAGTGAGAGATATGGAGCCTGAAATGGCTACCTCCTGTAGCTAAACAGAATTCCCGGTGGAAGGATAAGAACACCAACCCCACTCATAAAACCTCTAAATCAAACTTTGTTCTGCCTACATGGAGGGTAGGAAAAAAGATAAAGCAGAGACTAAGGGAATGGGCAACTACTACACCAACTTGAGACCCATCCCACAGACAAGATTACATCCCTGACACTATTCATAATGTTTATTATGTCTACAGATTCCCAAGGATAACTCTCATGAGGCTCCATTCAGCACCTGATAGTACAGATGCAGAGACCCACAGCAAACAAACAACAAACAAACAAATAGATGGAGGTTAGGAATCTTGTGGAATATTTGGTGAGGGAATAAGGGACCCAGAGGGATGAAGACCCCACAAAATGACCAATAGAGTCAACTAATCTGTATACTTGTGGGGCACCAAGCCAAGTCATACGTGGCTAGACCTAGTCTCACACATAATATGAAGCAAAAGTGCAGTTTGATCATTATCACAGCAACTTGAGTGGGGGCTCTACAGGACTCTCTTGACTCTTCCTAGATCCTTTCCCCATTACTAGGCTGCTTTGTGTGGCCTCAGAGTCACATGATGTATCTCGTCCTGCAGAGACTTCATGGGTTACAGTGGGTTTGTACCTAAGGGTTCTCTCGCTTCTCAGAGAAGGGGAAGGTGAGAATGAGAAAGAAAGGGAGAGAGACTGAGAGGTGAGGAAGGCCTGTGATTAGGATGTAAAATGAATGAATGGATGGAATAAATAATAAATAAATATTGAGCTTGAGATATGGTTCTCTGGTTGAGAATCTCAGGTTCATTTTGATTAGTGTGAGGTGGAATCTCAGGTTCATTTTGATTTGCATTTCTCTGACGACTAAGGACTTCGAGTATTTTAAAAATGCTTCTTAGCTATTCGAGATGCTTCTGATGTGAAATCTCTGTTTAGTTCTGTAATCCATTTTTGAATTGGATTGTTTGGATTTTTGGAGGTTAACTTCTTGAGTTTATATATATATATATATTTTAGATATTAGCTTTCTATCAGATGTAGTGTTAGTGAAGATTTTTTCCCCAATGTGTAGGTTGCTGACTTGTCCTACTGATGGTAACTTTTGCCTTACAGAATCTTTTTAGTTTCATGAGGTCCCATTTATCAATTGTTTATCTTAGGAGCTGCACCATTGGTGTTCTGTTCAGGAAATTCCCCCCTGTACTAATGAGTCCTAGGCTTTTTCTCACTTTCTCTTCTATTAGATTCAGTTTATCTGCTTTTATGTTGAAGTGCTTGATCCACTTGGACTTGAGCTTTCTGCAATGAGATAAATGTAAATATGTTTTCATTCTTCTACATACAGATCACCAATTAGACCAGCACCTTTTATTGAAGATGTTTTCCTTTTTCCACTGTAAACTTTTGGCTGCTTTGTCAATGATCAAGTGTCCATAGGTGTGTGGGTTTACTTCAAGTCTATTCTGTTGATTTGCATGTCTGTCTCTTTACAAATACCATGCTATCCTTTTCATTATTGCTCTGTAGTATAGCTTGAGATCAGGTGTAGTGATTTTGCCACATCTTTTATTCTTAAGCCTTGTTTTGGCTATCTTTTTTTTTCTCCCATAGGAAGTTGAGAATTTCTCTTTCCATGTTTTTAAAGAACTGCGTTAGAATTTTATTGGGGATTGCATTAAATATATAGATTTCTTTGGATAAGATGTTCATTTTCACTATAGTAATCCTACCAGTCCATAAGCATGAGACATCATTTCATTTTTAGATTTCTTTCTTGAGGGGTTTGAAGTTCATGTCATATAGATCTTTCACTTGCTGGATTAGAGTCACACCAAGATATTTTATATTGTTCATGACTATTGTGAAGGGTGTTGCTTCCCTGATTTCTTTTTCATTCTGTTTGTCATTTTTATAGTGGAAGGCTACTGATTTGTTAGAGCTAATTTTATATCCAACCATTTTACTTAAGTTGTTTATCAGTTGTAGGAGTTCTCTGGTGTAATTTTAGGGGTTGATTTTGTATACTATCATATCATCTGCAAATAGTGATACTTTGGTTTCTTTTTCATTTAGTATCCCCTTGATCTCCTCTTGAAGTCTAATTTCTTCAGCTAGGAAGTCAAGTACCATATAGATTAGATAGGGAAAGAGTTCAAAACATTGTCTTGTCCCTGATTTTAGTGGGATTGCTCTTAGTTTCTCTCCCTTTAATTTGATGCTGGCTGTTGGTTTGCTATAAATTGCTTTAATTATGCTTAGATATGTGCCATGAGTTCCTGATCCCTCCAAGAATTTTAAAATGAAGGGATATTATATTTTCAAAGGCTTTTTCAGCATGTGTTGAGATATTCATGTGGCCTTTTTCCTTGTATTTGTTTATATACTGTATTATGTTGATGAATTTTTGTATATTGAACCATCCATGCACCCTGGGATCAAGCCTACTTTATTGTGGTGAATGATGCTTTCAATGTGTCCTTTGATTTGGCTTGCAAGAATTTTATTGAGTGTTTTTGCATAGATATTCATATGTGAAATTGGCCTGAAGTTATCATTCTTTGCGGATCTTTGTGTGGTTTAGATATCAGAGTAACTGTGTCTTCATAGAATGAATTAGGTACTGTTCCTTCTGTTTCTATCTTGTGAACTAATTTGAGGAGTATTGGAATTAGTGATTCTTTGAAGATCTGATAGAATTCTGCACTAAAGCCATCCAGCCCTGGGCTTTATTTGGCTTATAATTATAATGATAATAATAATAATAATAATAATAATAATAATAATAATAATTATTATTATTATTATTATTATTTTGTATCTGTTGAGGCTTGTTTTCTGACAACTTATATGGTTAAATTTAGAGAATGTTCCATGAGGTATTGAGAGAAGATATATTCTTTTGTTTGTGGGGTGAAATGTTCTGTAGATATCTGTTAATTCCATTTGGTTCACAACCTCTATTACTTTCATTGTGGTTCTGTTCAGTTTCTGTTTCAATGACCTATCCATTGGTGAGAGTGGGGTATTGAAGTCTCCCAATCTTAAGGTGTGTTTTGAGATTTATTAAAATTTCTTTTACAAATGTGGGTACCCTTGCATTTGGGGCACAGATGTTCAGAATTAGGACTTCCTCTTGGTGGATTTTTCCTTCAACAAATATGAAGTGTCTTTAACTATCTTGTTTGATAACTTTTGGTAGAAAGTCTATTTTATCAGATATTAGAATGGCAACTACAGTTTGTTTCTTGGGACCATTTGCTTGGAACACCTTTTTCCAGCCTTTTACTCTGGAGTAGTGTCTATCTTTTGTCATTGAGGTTTGTTTCTTGTATGCAGCAAAATGTTGGATCCTGCCAGAAAGGCTGTGTCCCTGGTTTCTGTGGATAGGCACACAGGCTGTGGTTTGTGGGAGGGTTGTGGGACACTGATCTGTCCTGGGTGGAGAAGCAGACTGGAAGGAAGGTGGAACTTGGAAAGGTTAGTAGGTCCTAAATCAAGTGGGCTCTGCGAGTGTCCTGGCTGGCATGGGAGTTTGGAACTCCTGGGAGGCACACTGGCTGTAGGATAGTGAAGCAGACTGGAAGCTACTCACCTACTAAAAATAGATTACAAAATTTCCAGGCACATGGATAGAAAATATCATCCAATGTGAGGTAAACCAGACCTAGAAAGACACATATGATATATACTCATTTATAAGTAGATATTCGATGTACAGTACAGGATAAATATGTTACAATCCCCAGACCCAAAGAAACAAAATAAGAAGGAGAGCCCAAGGGAACATGTTTGAATTTCACTCAGAAGGAGAAATTAAATAGACATGAGAAATAGATGCAGGGAATAAGTGGGTGTGGGAAAGGTTTGGAAGGGGACAGAAGTGGGGCTTGTGTCTAAATTTCTCGCTTTGCACTTATCTTTTCTATCCTTAAAAGTATCTTTCTATTCATACAGAAATTCTCCTTCACTTTTAGAATTTTTATTCTTATATATTTCTAATATTTCTTTCTTTTACATATGTCCTCTCTATCTTCTTTTTTCTTTTCTTCATCTTCTTCCTTGTTCTCCCCTTTTCTTCTTTTCTTTTTGTTGCTTTGTTTTGCTTTTTGCAAGGTCTATTATTAGAGTAGTTATAATCCTATAGACAAAAAAGTAGAGAGCAGGATGGTGGGTGGCACATTCAGGTTTATGTGGAAGAGTAATAGTTCATTTGTACAGGTTTCAGGAGAAGTGGTGGGGATATTATGTGTGACCTGAATATCTATAGAGTGATGTTGCAATTTATCCTGTCTTTGAGAACTGGACTGAAGGGAAAAGGAGGAATCCTATTTGCCTATATGGAAATCAGTTTTGACATTGGGGAGATCGATCACTAACCCTTTCAGAGTCATTGTTTGACTATAACAAGAGGAAATTTTCCCCTTAATCATTTTCAGTAGTACAGATCATACCTGTTCCTTGAAATCCCTGTGTATTTTTAGGTAGTTCTTTGATATTAATTAAATAGCACTTCTGTAAGTGAAAAAAACACAGCATACCTATTCATTGCACTCTTGAATAAAGAAGGGTGAATATTACAAAAACTAAACCTTTACAAACTAATTATAGGAGCTATTGAGAGGACTTAGTAGTTAAGTACACTTAAGTACACTTGAAGATCTCATAGAGGACTGGGATTAGTTTTTATATCCCATATGAGATATCTCACAGCTACCTGTAAATCTCAGTACAGAAAATATGATATCTTCTTCTGGTTCCATGGGCACCTCGATGACTGTTTCATATACAATAAAGATATGCATGCATGCACATTAATAAATTAAAAAGAATAAATTTATCTTATATTTGTTTCCTTAAAATAACTAATTAGAGCAAACAAAAGAAAAACTGGTCTACTATTTCTTTCAGTTAGAACAGTATCATAACAATCAATCAGTATTTAAAACATGAAACTGTTTATATATTTTTATTTACAAATTATTTATTGTAATTCTGTGGCATGTGCACTTAGATAAGAAACATTTGGCTTGTTCTGCTTATTAAAGTCTTTGTCCTAAACAAGAACACTCCAAATTTATGGTAACACAGCATATGAGAGCTGAAGGTCTGGAAATTTCAGGAGCTTTCCTATTTGTGTGTGTGTGTGTGTGTGTGTGTGTGTGTGTGTGTGTGTGCGCATGTGTGTGTGTGTGTGTTTCTCAAATGGTTTTGCTTTAAAAATTTTTAGAATATAGATACAGTTGAGATCCAAAAGCTAGTATCTCAAAAAAGAACAAAAAACTTAGGTTCTGTTTGGATGACCTAACTTTAGACAATACTTGGTGATCCTTCTCCCAAAGTCTGTACTTGAAATAATTAGAAGCCCCGAGTGGCTTAAGGAGGAGGATGCAAACAAGGATTAACAAGGTTAAATTACTAAGAAAAGGGATATAGAACAGAGGATATTTTTGTGGACAATCTTTGAAATTTTTAATTATAACTCTTATTTACTTCCTTGCTTAAGAATACTCATGTCAATATTTAAAAAATAAATTAAAAGCATTCTAGGCAAATGTGTACAACATCTTTCCTGGATAGCATACTGGTGTTGTACAAAATAAACAAATGTTTTGCTTTGCTTTGTTTTAAATATACAGGAGGTAGTCTGTTCAGTCAATGTATTTCTAATACCAAAATAAAACTTCAAAGGTTTTCACATTCTGCAATTTAGCTCCAATTAAGAAGCCATTTCAGAAAAATATATATTATATGATTGCAAACCAGGGAAAGTCTCTTTGTTACGATTGTTTTTATCCTCTGGTATCTTACTCTTCTACCTTTTCTTCAATAATCCCTTAGAAGCTAAATATGCAACTGTGTTAATGATCTGTTTACCTAAATGCTTTCTATAATTGCTATGAGGTTTGGCATTTATTATCCATCTCAGAGGAGAAAGTTCCTTTAATCTTTGTGTTTTTATCTTTTATTTAATTTTGCAATAAGCTAGACTGCTCATGACATTTTACCTTTTTTCTTGGAACTAGATTAAAAGTTACCACTATTCAGGAAGCTGTGTCTCTGTGGATACACTATACACTTAAAGGAGCCTTAGAGGTGTGTAACAGTTGGAAGGCCAGCACTCAATATTTATCCTGAAGTTGCCATGGCTACTAATGCAGGCAAAATTTGCTGAACAAGTTCAAATTAGAGATAGCCCGCAAAACACAAGGGGTCTCATTAATGGTTTCAAAAATTAACCACAGTGAAAATTAGTGGCTGGATGTGCTATCTTGATTTTCCTTTCTGTTGATCTCAATAAGATAAGTGAGACCATTTAGGAAACTATACATGTTTTTAGATATAATTTCAATAAGTGTCATTCTTACTGTTAATGAGAAGGCTAAAAGAAAATTATTTCAGTTGTTGTTATCATCTGAAATGTTAATGGAATTCACATGGTTTCTATCCTGGTTTTGTCACATCATACTTATTTTGGCTTGCATAGTTACAATTTTAATAATCTTATTAATTAACAAGGACATTTAGATTGTCACATGTATGTATTTCCTTACAAAGATATAGATGTTTTGCTTATATCCACACCTTCTTCATCTACTATCATCTAAATATAACAAGTCTGATAATTTTATGCTATTTGCATCATGTTTACCTTCTTTAAGAACAGTCCTGTAATATAAGATAAAAATCAGCTGCAGATGTGTACTTGAGTGCATATGACTATTTATATATATGAATGATAGATATATCCAACAGTCTTAGTCAGGGTGAAGGGGGATTGCTTCCAAGGTTATTCACATTTGGTAACTAGCAACTGCTTCTTTTCGTTTGTTAATGATAAAGTGCCATATTGCCTGGATTTATCTTTGAAGTTAATTGCTCTCCAAGAACGTAGTTATAGAAGTAAGCTTATTGTTAATGTCATCCAGAGGGTTTTATTAATTTAATCAGTAGTAATTTTCATTGGAAATTATTGAATAATGTATGCAAGCAGTAGCCAGAAGAGGAGAATCAAATGTTGTGATCTAAAAGTAAATAAAACACCTACAATCCTTGGCTCATTTGAAATTGGAATCCCAACTGTGATTCCTTTGATTGATTGAGACATTTGGAACTAGGTCATTCTACTCTCCTTGTTTTCTTATTCAGTATACTGTCAATGAGACTGTGGCTTGAGAGATTATAGCTACAGCTTTCTATGTCACATCATTCATTTCAGCAATACCTCAAAATCACCTTCATTGCATTTATTATAATATACTAGTGGCTTTTATGTTTTCTTAAGTAGTAGAGATTGTGCTTATTTATTTGATTATGATTGCATTATGTTTATCATGTAAAATTACACAAATTTCATTTTCCTAGTAAATTAGAGAGTTTCTAATAATGCTGTTTTGTAGTTTTTACTCTATACTTATATTATTATTATCATCATTTATTAAGAAGTTATAGCTTACATTTCGTGAGTTTTTTTCCTTTTACATTTAAAACATGTTTCTTGATGATCAGTAGTCTGCGAAGTAGTCACCTTTATCTACTGTTATCTAATGGTTTTCATGTTGGAATTATCACCTGCTTTCTGTTATGATTCTTTAGCACAACCTCGAATTCACATTTTACATCCCCATCCCAGCACTAAACATATGATTAATTGATGACGTATCAAAATAGCTAAGATAACAATTTGGGGAGAAGAGAGAAACTATATGTAGCTTGAGTTGCATTTGATTAGCTAATGCAGTTTAAAAAGCACTTTTACCTCACTTTCATTTGTTATTTTCACGTCAGCAATGCCTATTCAGAAGCCGCAGGTCATATTAATGACATCCTACCAGGTTAGGACTGCAAATGTTGCCCCTCATATTAACAGTACCTGTGGGAGACCTGCATTTTCTGAAAATAACTGTATGTTATTCTTAAAACTACCTTTCTTATGTAGATATAAAATGTAGAATGTTTTTTGGTGGTTGGTACACACTCTTGCATAGCTCTATGCCTACAAACACACAAACTAGACAGGCACTTATGCATCATTGGCTGTCAACGTCCATGAAAGTCTGGTCAATGTCCATGAAACTACAAATCCAGTTGTTTGTTTTTTCCTCCAGTAATTTGCTGAACAAGTATTTCTCCTCACCTTTCCGACACAATGCTGCTGCTTCTTTTAAGCACTGAGAAAGCTGGCAAATTTTTTACACTTTGGCATGAATGTCATAATAACAAATGTGAACTAACCAAAGTTATTGCTCATGAACAATCCTATGGGGGGACAATCATATTTGTTGTGCAGGTAGTAGTCAAATAATATCAGAGAAACATGCTTAGAACAAAGAATGGTCATTGTAGTGTCAGCCCTTCATGACAGACACGATTCTCAGAAGAAAAAGGTCTTACCGCTTGAATTGTTTGTAGTTTGAATGTAGTTTGTAGGATGGGTAAGGATATTTATTAAGAAACAGATTTTGAACTTAGAATAAAAAATTGCATGGACTATAGCATATAACTTCTTAATAATATCACTAGAGTAACTGCAGTGTAAAAACACTCTATAACACAGTAATATTAACAGCAAACTGTGTGAAACTGTAAAATTTACTATGAAAATGAAGTTTGTGTAGTTTACAATGATAAACCTTTTTTTTACAAAAGCATAAGTATATTATTTCTTATATTTTTTTATTATTATTCAAAGAGCTAGCACAAAGTTAATGTTTATGTAAGAGACAACATTTAGAATGTTCATTTTCATAGTACTAAGAATTGATCATTGTTTGTTGGACCCTGAGTCAAACACAAATTTGAGGGTGGGTCTAAGAAAATATATTACTAGAATTAATAGAAAAAAACAGGTATAGACCTAAGTCTTCCTCTCATTCATATATAAGGAAATATTAATTAATTTCTATTTTAAACAACTTTTGCAAAATTTATCTCTAGGAGTCTAGAAAAGTGGTAAATAATAACTAATTGTTTTAAAATACTTTGAAATTAATCATTCATTTTGAATCAATAATGTTCATACTAACTAGCTACTCAATAAATCTGGCTACATATTTATATTGTATAAGGATAAATATACTTTTGTTTATCAATCTTTTACAACAGTACTCATTTTTACAATAAAATTATTGAAAATCATTTATTCCTGTTTTGTGAAAATATTATTTTCTATAGTTTACTCTACAGTTGTATACCAGATGTTCTTGACCTATCTAGGTTGATAATTAATCATGGTGTTCCCAGAAGTAAAACAGATAGAGAGCCTGAAATGTTATTGCTCCATTTGAATAAGCAGGAAAATTTCAGAGCAGAGGTCAAAAAGAGTATGATAGAAAAAAAAACTATAATAATTTTCACATACCACGCTGTACTCTGTACAGAAATGAGAACTGTTGGGTTATACATTTGAAATTCTCTTTAGATTGTAAGCGTTCACAGTCAATATACTGCATTAGACTTAGGAAACCTGTTAGATGTACCTCTGAGATCACCAGGAAGACAGTCCATTCCTATCACTGATAGTGATACAGTAAGAGAAAGTTTAGCCAGAGCCATTGGTCAAAAGAGAAACACTTAAACGGGGGTAGAGGACACTTAACAGCTGTTAATCTAGATTAATATATATGTTTTCCAAACACCCTTGAACAGCTTAAAAAATAATTCAGTAAAAATGGACAAGAAACCTCTGGGTAAATCCCAGATCAAGCTATTACTTCCTGTCTTTGGGCACTCAGACATCAGACCACACCTTCCCTGGGGCATTCAGGCATTAGGCCACACCTCCCCTGGGGCATTCAAGCATCAGGCCACACCTCCCTTGGGGCATTCAGGCATTAGGCCACACCTCCCCTGGGGCATTCAAGCATCAGGCCACACCTCCCCTGGGGCATTCAGGCATTAGGCCACACCTCCCCTGGGGCGTTCAAGCATCAGGCCACACCTCCCCTGGGGCATTCAGGCATCAGGTCACACCTCCCCTGGGGCAGTCAGGCAAAAGGCCAAACCTCCCCTGAAATTACTCCCTGAAATTTCTCCACAGGGGTAAAAAGTAAGTTGAATTTACATTGCTTTGCCAGCATAATCCTTTAGTAACTGTGATCAAGCTCCACTCTGCTAATAACCACACTCAAGAGAACTTAAACTTATAACTTACTGAGTTTTGATTCCTGAAATCTATGTAAGGGCATATTATATAGAATCTTTCCCCATTCTCCACCAAACATATGAAAGTCATAAATCCCCTATGTTCTCTCAAATTCAAATAGATGTCTATTTCCATACAGGAATTCTATCATTATTCTGTGATGGTTTTCTCCCTAATGAATTTTTTTTTTTTTCAGAACTGAAGGATGTGTCTCATTGGCTCTGGGCCCCACCAGGTTTTCCTGTTGTTATGAGAACTATAATTCTCCTGATGTGATCATCCCTTTCAACTTCCTCTTTTTACGAATTAGGAACAGAAATAATGTCCATTTTCTCTTTCACAAAACAATGAGCAATGAAGAAAATAAAAGAGACATTGTTAGAAGCTAAGAAGGGAAATAGTAGTGGTGGGAAAAGGGGGAGAAAGCCTTGAAGAATAACTTGACAGAGATATATTATGTAAGTCTTACATTGTAACACATAATTTGCACAATTATCATTTTTGTTTTAATGCTTTGGCGTTTAAGGTAATGGTATATTCTTATTTTCTTTTTCAGGATGGCTGAAATTTAGACATGACTACAGATTAGGAGAATTGTATCTAAACATGGGAAAGAAAAATAATGAAGGTCCTGCCATCAGCCTAATTATAAATCACGGGTTCGTTTAAGAACTGGTGCCGTAGGGAGGGAAATGACCTCCTCTCCTGCTCATGTCGCCATACACTCTTACCCTCAGCTTTGTTCAACTCTGATATATACGAGAGGATACACCCTCCAACATTATGGTGTGCCTTTCAACTTACTTAATTCTCTGTTGTTAGCTTAATAGTACCGTACAGTAGGAGAAGAAAAATTACTTTTAAATTTTAGGCCATTTCCATAAGTCTTCCTGTTACAAATTTACATACACTGACGGTCCCCTTAATATCTAGAAGCATTACTCTGAGCTACAATATATACTAAGAAATATAAAATGAATATTATTGAAATATTTTAATACAGTTGACAGTTTTATCAATGTTTCTCTTTTAATAACAAAAGATGGGCTAGGGTTATAGAAATGTTAATAATGGATAAGCATGAAAATAATGTAGCTCCTCATTTTCCAGAGATTATTAAATGTTCAAAGAAAAAATATGTTCTTGTTCAATGTATCCATATTTGGAAGGAATATAACTTTGGTGAATACATAAATGAATAAGCCATTCAGAGCATCACTTTTGTCACTTTCATTAATTTATTCTTTTAAAAATTCTGTTGGCCTTTCGGTCATTTTGAAAGGACTGAAACGAAAACTATTAGAACACTCATTTTTTTTTTCTTTTTCAATAGCAAATGGAATCTCTCTTAATTAAGCTACCAGTGATGTGACATCATTCTTGGAAGTTACTCAGTATGTGCACAGATGATTTATACCACAGTGTAAGAGGTTTAAAATGCTCATTTTTAAACTGAGTGTACTAGTTTCATTTTCTCCATTCAAACTCAATAGTTCAGAAACATTTAATTGCTGAGGATATTTGAAAATGATTTATATCACTCAAAGTATTCAACTAACACATCTAAGGCCTAGGAATTTGTTAGATACCAAGTAACTCTACATGTCTGTAACTTCGTCCTGTCCGTTTTAATTGACTAAAGAAAGTGGAGATAATTATTACTTAATATTGCATATACCAGGGAGTATATCTTTAGTTATGCAATCCCACTGCTAATGTGTTCAGCATTGTGAGATATTGTCCTCTTTTTGTTTTCATACTTGTATTATCTTTTCATTTAAAAATTTATTATAAACAGCACTGATCATTTAAATTCTGAATTTCTAACTTAAAAAATTATCAAAATATTCATCTATCACTGCTTTCAAAGAAATAGGGGCATTCACAATTAGCTGTCATTGATAATCTTTTAAAAAGACTAAAAAAAAAATCCATCGTGTTTTCTAAATTAAAAGAGTGAATTATTTGACAAGTATGCATAGCCCACATCTAAGAACACTGGGGACGGGTTGTATTTAAAGACATAGAGCAGGGTGCCATCAAATAAAGGGGTTCGCACTACAAGCAAAAAACACCTTGAATCCATAGGGTCGACTGGAGGATAGAAAAAACATCACCAACAACAACAACAAAAAAAAAAAACCCAAAAAACAAACAAACAAACGAAAGACAAAAAACAAACAAACAAAAAAAATAGTCCTGATAAGAATAATCCTTCTCTATAGGAGGTGCAGGCAGTTTAGATCTAGGTTGAATGACAGACACTATCTCAAGTGAATAAGGTAGAGAAAAATTTAGCAGACAAAGATACAGTGATGTTATATAGTTTTCAGTTTTCTCAGATCCAGTTTTTCAGATTCTTTATTGTACCTTTTTGCCTTCCTTTCTTCCTTCCTTCTTCCTTCCTTCCTTCCTTTCTCTTTCTTTCTTTCCATCTTTCTTTCTTTCTTTCTTTTTGCTTTTCTTTTTTTCTTTCTTTCTCTCTCTCATTTATTCTTTAAAACCTTACATCATTACTACAGTTTACCCTCCCTCATTTCCTCTCTCACCAAACAACCTCCCCTCTCCTCGAGATCACTCTTGCTCCACTTTCCCTAAATAAAAGAGCATGCCTCAAGGAATATCAACAAAACCTGGCATAACAAGTTACAATAGGACTAGACACTGAACCTGAAACAGGTCAACTATACTCATGAAAACACAGGAAGTAAATAATCTCATACCAGCAAACCCAAAAGAATAAACATATGTGTATGCATGGCTGAACATACACAAACACACACAGACACAAAGAAAAACATACACAAACACAACAGGCATACATACAGGCATATACCACCAACACCACCATGACTACCACCACAATCAATAAAATAATGAATTACAAAACACTGTTCACTAAAATCTTTCAACATCAATGGAATCAATTTCCTGGTTAAAAACAAAAGACACAGCCTAGCCGAATGAATTAAAAAAAAATAAGATCCATCTTTCTACTGCATACAAGAAACATATCTCAACATCAAAGACAGTTATTACCTCCAAGTAAATGTTTGGAAAAAGGTTTTCCAAACACATAGACCTATGAAAGAATTTGGGGTATCCATTCTAATATCTCAAAATATAGACTACACACGCAAGTTTACCAAAAGAGATGGGAAAAGACACT
>NW_022196915.1:97521550-97545380 GCF_008632895.1 Mastomys coucha | reverse complement strand
TCCATTCTAATATCTCAAAATATAGACTACACACGCAAGTTTACCAAAAGAGATGGGAAAAGACACTTCATACTCACCAAAGGAAAAATCCACCTTTCTCTTTGTTTCTCTTTCTCTTCCTTCCTTCCTTTCTTTCTCTGTCTTCTTTCCTTTCTCTGTTTCTCTCTCTTCTTTCTTTCCTTCCTTTCTTTCTCTCTCTCTCTTCCTTCCTTCCTTCCTTCCTTTCTTCCTTTCTTTCTTTCTTTCTTTCTTTCTTTCTTTCTTTTTTTCTTTTTTTCTTTCTTTAAATCAGAAGTCACCAATACCCACAAATAACTGGATTTCTTTCACTAACAAAGAAACTTCTCTTTCAACAGATAGAAAACATTACAGAAAAACACAACTAGCCAATATACAGAACCAAAAAACCAGATGCCTAACTCCAGTTGACATATCTGCAACATATTTTCTGCAGCAAAGGCTAAAGAAATAATGTAGAAAAAAGGACAACAAAATTGTAAAACTCAGAGCACACAGAATATGTTTGGAGGTTGTGGCATTTAGAAATCACATTTCTAAGTTTGGTGTCTTCAGATGGGATGGCACTATCGCTGATGCCACAAAGTACAAGCTGACAGGA
This sequence comes from Mastomys coucha, assembly GCF_008632895.1. Lineage (NCBI taxonomy): Eukaryota > Metazoa > Chordata > Mammalia > Rodentia > Muridae > Mastomys > Mastomys coucha. The sequence continues at coordinate 97,544,761 of NW_022196915.1, read as the reverse complement.
TCCTGGTATAGCTGTCCACTGAGAGGCTCTGCAGACCATGACCAACATAGGTGCGGATGCATGCAGCCAAACATCGGACTGAGATCCGGGACTCCAGTGGAGGAGTTTGGGGGAGGACTGAAGGAGCTGAAGGGGTTTGCAACCCCACAGAAAGAACAGTATCAACCAACAAGACCCCCAGAGCTCCCAGGGACTAAACCACCAACCACAGAGTACACAGGGAGCAATCCCGGGCTCCAGCTGGATTTGTAGCTAATGATTTCCTTATTTAGCATCACTGGGAGTGAAGCCCCTTGGTCCTGTGGAGGCTTGATGACCCAGCTTAGGGAAATGCTAGGGCACTGAGGTGGGGTGGGTGAGCAGGTAAGAGTGCACCCTAATAAAGGAGGGATACAGGGAAGCTGAGGAGGTTTGTGGAAGAGAAACTGGGAAAAGGAATAATGTTTGAAATGTAAATAAAGAAAATGACAAAGAAAAAAGAGAAAAGAAAAAGAAGTGACATCTTTAGGAGAAAGGTCAAGGGAGGTCCAGTCATGGTATCTCAAAAACATGGCTGCTGACACAGACCTGAACAATGACAAGACTGATAGAAATGCCAACACAGGAAAAAACAAAACAAAGCAAAACAACAACAACAACAACAAACCAACAGGCAACTAAGAGATGGAAAATGAATATTTCCCAGAGCTAAGCAGTAAGTATTCAATGCCAGTCATATGTATAGAAACAACATTAAACATATTACCAAGGTTCTATATATATATATACTTACATATGTATGTGTATGAATTTTTGTAATAAATAAAATTCAGCAAAAAGAAACCATGAATTTGGGAGGTACTGGAGAGCATGGGATGGTATAGAAGAAGGAAGGAAAGAGGTGGGAAAGGTATGGGTTTTTTTTTTAATTAAATTAAAAATTAATTATTTTAAAAAGTGAATAAGATCACAACAATAGAAGAAAAAACATAAGATAATTACTATAAATTATCTGAACACCTGAAAACCATATATAAACTCTGGATTTTATGATAAACTGTAAACATGACTGTTGGGAACCAAATGGCCCTTGGCTGACCTGCCTCCACCGACTAGAACCCAGAGACAAATATTCTGCCTGGCAACCGTAAGTTTCCTGCTTGGCCCTGAGAGAAGCATGTTTAGTGTACCTTGACTTCTGAGAAACCGTTACCTCCCCAACTGTTTCCTCCCTACCTGTTGTCCTCGGGGTTCCACCCCAGAAGACATTGTAACTCTTCACTGCACTCCCTCCTGCCCCCCGTCCTCCCAAAACCTTGTTTTAAATTTGAGCTTCTGCTTTCAGTAAACGACTCTTGACAAGCAATGCTTCCTTGAGTCCTGTCTTCTCTCTCGCCCATTCTTTACTTTCAGGTTGTGACCCTCCTCGTGCCCCCCGAATTACTGAGACCCACGGATCGGGTCACATGACATAAGGGAATGCATACCAATATCAGAACGTTCTTGAAAAACATTTCAAAGATTTTTTACAAGGTGTTCATTTTAGGATTTCCTTTGTTAAAAACTTCTACACCTAAATTACTATAAAATAGAATTTCAGCTAGTTGTGTTGTTGTTGTTGTTGTTTTGATTTGTTAGGGAATTTTGTGACTGGTATCTGAATGATGTGTTTACTGTTATTCTTAGACTCATGGATGCTACTATGGTTTATGATATACACATGACACCTTGTTCAACAGTGTAAATAGAACAATAGTAAATCAAACATTTCAGAAAAATAAAGGATGAAAGTGTTATTTAATGATTGTGTTGCCCATGTAAATGTATGTACCATCTTTGTAACCTTAAATAATGATAGAACCCAGACAGGAAAATATAGGTGATGGGAGAAAGGCAGAATTAGAAAGAATTGTCAGATGTAGGTGCTGTGGAGGAGAAAATGGGAAGGCTTAAAATGAAAATGTCACAAAAGGGCTAAAAAAGAAACAAGTATGTAAATACTTAGTGAACTTTTTTCAAAGCAGTACATTACTAAATGTCTCTACATACAAATTCAATGCAACTGTAAGTTTTTAACACACATAAAAAGAAAGGTTTGAAGCTCCAATCATTAAATCCTGTAATGCAATTTTTCTTTCTTTTTTTCTAATCACATAATACTATAATTGGTCATTGTTTCTTTGAAGAAATTCAACATCTGCCTTGAAATAAAAACTGAACATCGAATGGTGGGAAAGGCTATTAAATTTCAAAATCTCTTTGAAATCATGTTGGATTAACCAGTTTCAATTTCTCTTCTTTAAAGTATCCAACATTTCCTCAATCATCCCCAGATCTCCAGTTTTTTTCTTTTAATCATAGTTTTTCTAACTTTTACTTATACCTTCAGATTTGGGATTTTTATATTTAATGAAATATTTAAACTTTATGCCATATTTAGCTCATAATAAGTTCTTACTAGTGCATGTTTTTTGTAAAGGCAGAGTGTATATGTATATATATGTGTGTGTGTGTGTTTTAATATGTACTTATTAAAGCTCTCTTATTGCTCTTTTGTATTCTCCTACTCCTTTCCTTTGTATATTTACCTTATCCTCCTACCTGCTGAATTTTTCATTATTAATAGTCTATTCTCCAGTCAATAATGAAATATATACAATAAGTATTAAAAGATACAATAAGTATACAAAGACTTTCTGTAAAATTTAATAGAAATAAAATATATTATAAGGATTAGTTCCATTTATAAGTAAAAATTATATCTCCTGAAATATCACAATAACATTACAATAAATCTACTGTTAACATTATATTAAAAAGACAAAAATTTACATGTCCTGAAATTCCAGAGTGCAGGAAACTGAGATAGAAGGATTAAAGATTGTCATGTATTCTGATTCAGCCTAGGGGATATGGTGATATTTTTTTTTTTATGTTGGTTTGAAATGTAGGTTGAATTCATGTTTCAAAGAAGGAAAATAGGGAAGAAAGCAATGAATGTAGAAAGAAAATCATGCACATGACCAGAAAGAAGAGTGCAGATATACATGCAACTTATTTAAAAACATCATTTCCTGGGCAACAATGGTTTGATGATCTGTATGTTTTATTTACAAAAGAATACAATGTTTTCCTACCAGTTAAAAATGCTTGAGAGAAGGAGAATAACTAAATCTAATGAATTTAATATTGACTCATTGAGAATTAGGTTTATTTACTTATAAAAATCTCATAATGGGCAAATTGAAAGTTTTCTGTCTTCTCCTTCCAGGATGGTATCCTATATATGGAACTAGTGTTTATGTTTTGGAAACTGTAATAATTGTTCCTAATTTTGGATCAGGTGTGTTACTCTCCCATCTGTATTTAGAATGTTGAGAAATAACTCAAATAACTTGCCCATGACAACTTTAGCTGGTGTCACTTTCTCTGGAACACATTTGTCTCAGTCTCCTCACACACACTGAGGGATTCACCTTCACTGAGTCCTCTATCAATTCCCACACTGCCCTGGTCAACTAATTCCATTTGCACTTGGTAAACTTCCAGGACAATCAACTTTTCATTTCTTTGCTGCACTTTCATTTCTATGGGTGGATTCTTCATTTGATTATCCATATTCTTAAATGTCCCTTGATTTCATTAGTAGAACACAGGGACACAGTACGTAAGTTTGACTCTCTTCATAAAATCTAAATAGTAGACATATAGTGACTGCTGTCTTATATCAAAATAAGGATATTTTTATGTACTGTTAATGATATGCACCTCATATATATGTTGAAAATAAGTAAAATGAAGGGCAGAGGGTGAAATTTCTCATTAGGCAGTTATTAAATTCTTGGTCAATTTGGGTAGTTTTATCGGTAGACTATAGGCACCTAAATGAAGAGAATACAAAGATCATATGGTTCCAATTAAGAAAAACTTACAGATTGTGACCCATTTTATTTATTATACAATGGAATGTAGATATTGGGGTACATGGAGCTGGAGATCTATAATAATGTAGAAAAATTAGCTAAAATTTTAACAACCAAAATAATAGCAAAAAATAACAGAAGATATATTAATGATAATATTTCTGACAATTGAGTTATAGAAATAATTTTAAATTAGTTCATTGTTTTCATAATTCAAGCATTTTTATTTTATTCTATTTTTAATGGAATATATATATGTACATATATATATATATATATATATATATATATATACACATATGCATACACACACACACATACACACACATACATTTTTGGTATATTCCATGGTGTGTATCTGTGTGCATGTTGTTGAGATCACTTTAAATCTTCGTTGTAATTTTTAAGTAAAGCCCTGTGCTCCTTAGCTTTTATTGACAACTTGTACCAACCTACAGTTACCTGGATAAAGGATTCTCAATTGATAACAATTGTTTATTAATTATTGACATACATAAGAGTGCACTGCCTACTTGGGCAGCACCAGCCATAGGCAGGAAAATCTGGGATATGTAAGAAATATGACAAAGAGAAAGTCAGAGAGCAAGAGAACAAATAGTAATTCTATATGGTTTCTGATTCAGTTCCTACCTTGAACTTTCCCACGAGTTCTTCCAGTGGTGGACTGAGACCTGGAAGGGTTAGCTTCACCACCGTTCGTACTCTTGGTCCCTCCCTGGATCACAGCCACAGAGATTGTAACTTGAAATCCATCATTCATGTCTGTGCTTATATCTTCTGGATGACCTTTAAAGGCTAGCATAAGGACATATGTGACATTAAGTATAATGAGACTTTAATTTAAAAAATAGTAAACTAGTAAACAATTAGAATTAAAATGAAAAAATAACAGTCATATCCATTGACCATTAGAAAAGAACAAAGCTTCTATAATATGTAGATAACTATCACTACCTTATAAAATCAACACTGATTTTGGTTTATTATTAGTAGTATAAGACTTTATCTTTTTTGGCATAAACTTGTACTCAGTTTGAAAAATTTTAACCAATTTCTCATTATCTACAAAGCGTAGAAAGAAATATTGTGTTTTTTTGTAGAATAGTATGTAACAAATTCAGAATCAAAATTATACATGATAGGGGAGAGAATGTTTGAAAATTATGGTATAGTAAAGATAACAAAATAAATTATCTCTTTCAGAATCTAGCTTATATATATTCCACTGTGCATAATATCACAATTTGTGATGTCATGACTATTTTCAATGAAATCCACAGCCTATCTCTGGAATATATGAATAGTTGATTAATTTAATTAATTTTTTTGTCAGTAGGTTCCAACTGCATTTTCCCCTCTCTCCTCCTCCCTGGCCCCCTGCCTCCCTTTGTCCCCAGATTCACTCCTCTGTTTCCCTTCAGAAAGAAAGTTAACCCCTTCCCTGGCATTATCCACTGAAGATAACATAATAAAATACAATAAGACTAGGACAAACCCTCATATCAAGACTCATTGAAGCAACCCATTAGGAATCAAATGGTCCCAAGAGCAGACAAATGAATTAGACAACTACATTCCCACAGAGAAGAGTTCCATAAGAACACAACTGTAACATATACACAGAGGACTTAGCTCAGGCACTTACAAGGTCTAATATTTGATAGAAGGGGATTTATAAACATTTTAGGTTAAAAAATTTAAAATATAGAGACTATGCTGAGTTAAATGGACTGAAAACTATTAATAATGTGAAGTTTTTAGAATAGTACACAAATTTCAAAGTTGGAGTAAAATACCAAGTAAGACTACACACAAAATTGCTAGAAATTGAGAGTGTGTCAGAAAAAACAGTGTGAAGAGGTGGGGTGAGATAGTAGGAATAAGGCTCTGGGTCTATACCGTTTACTCTACAAGGAAATGGAGACATTAGTCCTACGTGTCTTACATGTGCAAAGATTACATTTGGCTAACAATAGAAGAAAGTTTGGCAGGCTCTTCATCTCCAGAGCCTTGGAAAGAACCATGTTACTGACACTGACACTGTAATTTTGACTTTGTGATAATTTTAAGCATTGTACTTCTGACCTTCAGAACTATGACATTAATGAATGAGTGCTGTTGTAACTCGATGGGAGTGTGGTACTTTCTTAAACAGCAATAAAAAAGGAAGACACAGCTTAACCATATATATATATATCACTGCACATATTTAAGTAATTATAGTTCATATTTTGTTTCAAGTAATAGGTAGAATTTATTAAAAATTAGAAATTCTAATTTATTCACTCTGTAGGTCTTTACACAAAGGTTTTGCAAACCTTGATTTAAGGGAACATCAACTTACGTGTTTGTAATGTTAACATGATGTGAAATAGGCTAATATTAAAATAACAGACCTTTATTTATAAAAGGTACTTCATAGTCTGATACCTTTAAGTTTTAATATAATATTCTAATTAAAATATTATATGTCTTTTAAGAATATTTTATTCAAGAATATTTACTGTCAAATAAAATAAGTGGGCTCTAGAAGTTACTTATTTCTGAACTATATAATACAATTTCAAGATCAAGACATGACAATGAGGTCTGATGTGGACAATGCTTCTGTATTCTCAGATAGCAGATGAGAGAGACACCAACTTTTTCTGTCAAACTGCCAATGCATTAATGAACAAGGAACCATCAGCACCTGACTGGCCTCTCAAAGTCTAAATTCTCATCATCACTGAAATGGTAACCATCTGAATTTTGGAAGAATTGCATTAAAATTAGAGCAAAAGTGTCCCACAAGGTCAGTGTGCTCTAGACAGCTCAATCTTCGTATTTACAAGATTATTAAATTGTTTCTACCTCTTCCTATTGCACACATTACTGATCGTTGGCTTATTTCATTAGTGGCTATTTCAGTTATGTTCAAGGATGGCTAATTTCCCTTTCTAAAATAAATTCAGAAGTGAAGCAATTAAAATTTGACAAATATGTATCTTTTCCCTTTATTGTATTAAAGGAGAAATTATTGTGTGGCTTATTTTGTGTTCCTAGCTCTGTTGTAATAAGAAATAATAAATTGATTTCTTGGTAGTAAAAAAAAAGTGAGGGTTGAAATTGGACCATATTATAACGAAGTTTAATTAGATGGAGTTAATGTTCCAAGCAGGATCTATATGCTCTATCTCTCATTTCCAGTCTTTGCAGAGATTCTAAATCTTTGGTGATTGTTGGCATAGATTTAGCCATCACTCTTTTGGAAAGTGATTTAAAATGTGCTCCTTATTTGACTTATTTATGTAATAGTTAAACAAAGGAAGACTGCAGACCTGTAGAGAGCTACAATAAAAAGGCTGAAAATATAAATAAACAATAAACATTATATTACATAGATAATTAGAATTTTATTATGCATCTACCATGAATCACCAGCATTTATTTTAGGAAGCAGTTAAAATACTTATTCATTCGTATTCTTATGCTCTTTTGTATTTTATGTGCCTTCTCTACTAAGAAAAAAAACATGGATATATGAAATGGCCTATTTTTTACTCCTAGGTAGGACTTATCATTATATGGTCTTTTAAAAGCTATTCAAACAATGTGATTTTAATTTTCTGTTGAGTAGTCAGATAAACAAAGGGAGTTATAAAAAGAAAAATTTCCCTTTCACTGAAAAAAAAATTAGATTTATATTAAAATTTCTGAATCGAAAAGACCTTTTGGAGTCTTATGCACATTTTATGTATAGTATATATAGTCAGAATATTACATATTCAGGGAATTCAGTTGCAAAGCTTTCACGGCATTCTGCTAAACTGAATGCACTTTTAGAAATGTCCTTCCCACTGACGGAGGACCTCAGTACCTTTAAATGCATTAAAACTTTACTACTTCTATTACCTGGTAAGATAATACTTCACAGAACAATGTGCTAGACAAATGAAATATAAGTGAACTGAACATTGGGTATGTTAGAACTTGTCTAAAATATTTTTTTCATTTTCCCTTTTATTGAAAATATATTCATTTCTCACTCAGTAACATCTTGATCATAGGTTCCCCTTGTTCCACTGAAAAAAGAACATAGTAATATAACACAAAAATTATAATGTCTAAGTTGGACATGGTAACCCAACAGTAAGAAAGGAGTTCCAAGAGCAGTCATGAGAGTCACAATTAGGGATCCCATGAAAATACTAAGATAATAGCAATTCTCACCTTCATATGGAAAAACAAAAAATCCATTATAGTGAAAACAATTCACAACAATAAAAGAACTTCTTAAGGAATCACCATTCCTGAGCTCAAGCTATAATACAGAGCAATAGCAATGATAAGAAACAAAACAAACAAAAAACAAAACAGAGCAACAAAAAAACCCGACATTATTGGTATAGAGATCAACAAGTCAATCAATGGTATATAATTGAAGACCAAGAAATAAGCCAACATACATATAGACACTTTATAAAGATAAAAGACAAAGAAGCTAAAACCATACAGTGGACAATAAGGAATCATATTCAACAAACGGTGCTGGTCTAACGTGGTCTGTATATAGAAATGCAAAGTCACCTATATTTATCAACTTGCACAAAGCTCAAGTACAAGTGGATCAAGGACCTTAGCATAAAACCAGATACACTGAATTTAACAGAAGAGAAAAAGGGAAATAGCCTCGAATGCACTGGCACAGGGGGAAATTTCCTGAGCAACATACAAATGGCCCAGGCTATAAGACTAATAATTGATAAATGAAACCTTGTGAAACTAAAAAGCACTGTAAGGCAAAGGACACTGTCAATAAGAGAAAACAGCAACCTACATATGTGGAAAAGATCTTCACTAACCCTACATCCAATAGATGGCTAATATCAGAAATACATGGAGAACTCAAGAAGTTAGACTCCAAGCAACCAAATAATCCAAATAAAAAATGGGCTACAGAACAAAACAAAGATTTCTCAAATGAGGAATCTCCAATGGCCAAGAAACACATAAAAGAAAGGTTTTGCATCCTATCCACAAGGAAAATGTAAATCAAAACAACCCTGAGATTCTACCTTACACCAACAAGAATGGCTAACACCAAAAAAAAAAAAAAAAAAAAAAAAAAAAAAAAAAAACTCAAGCCAAGGATGTGAAGAAAAAGCAACACTCCTCCATTGATGTTGGGATTGCAAACTGGCACAACCACTCTGGAAACCAATCTGTTGGTTCCTCAGAAAACTGGAAATAGTTCTACCTAAAGACTCAGATACACCAATCCTGAACACATAGCCAAAAAATTCTCTACTATACCACAAAGATGTGTGCTTCATGATATTCATAGCAGCCTTATTTGTAATAACCAGAAGCTGGAAATACCCTGATGTCACTCAACTATAGATTTGATACAGAAAATGTGGCTCAGTATATAATAGAATTTTCAGCTTTTAAAAATGAGGACATCATGAATTTTGCAGGCAAATGGATGGAACTAGAAAATAGCATTCTGATTGAGAATTAGCAACTGAAATGACACTGATAAGTATTAGCCAAAAAGCAATTAATACCTATGATACAACACACAGATTGTATGAAGCTGAACAAGAAGGAAGGCCCAAGTATGTATACTTTATCTCAGTTAGAAAGAGGAATACAATAATCCCAGGAGGCAGAAGGAAGGAGGAACCTGGAGAAGGAGGGGAAAAGATGGCCAAGATCAGGTATGGTAGGAGACAGGAGAAAAGCCCAGAGCACCAAGAGGAAAAACGGAAATATGCAGCAGCAGGGGGCAGGGGCAGGGAGAATTTCTAGAATGTCTTAAACACCCAGGACTCAATGGAGACGACCTGAGCCTAAATGTCCAACAGTGAGGAGATGGAACCTAGTTAGACCACCACCAGGTCCCTAGTGGAGGGATGGGGCCACCTATCTACCTTCAAATTGTTGAAGAATTGTTCCTGCCTAAAGGAAATTCAGGGACAAAAGTGGAGCAGAGACTGAAAGAAAGGCGATCCAGTGACTGACCCACCTTGAGATGTATCTATTCCATGGGAAGGTACATTCCTGAAGCCACGTTGTACTTGCAGGCAGGAAGGAGACATGCAGACAGCAAGGCTGAGACTGATTCTCAGCCAACCATTGGGCTGGAGTCAGGGACCCCTGTGGAAGAGTTAATGGAAGTATTGAATGAGCTGAAGGGAATTACAACCCCACTGGTAGAACAACAGTACCAATTAACCTGTAGACATCAGAGTTCCCAGAGACCAGCTACCAACCAAAGAGCATACATGGGCTGGTCCCTGGCCCCTACATATGGCCATCATTTATGTAGCAGAGGAGTGGCTTGTCTGGCCTCAGTGGGAGAGGATATACCTAATCCTATAGAAACTTGATGCCCCAGGGAAGGAGGATGCTGGGTGGGTGAGGCAGCAGTTAGTAGGTGATTGGGGGAAACCCTCGCAGAAGCAAAAAGGATCAGGGTGGGGTGAAGCACTCAGAGAGATGAGACAAGGAAAGGAGCATCATTTTAAATGTAAATAAATAAAATAATTTAATTAAATACTAACTATAATACATAAGTTGAGTACCTGGTGCAGACTCAGGCAAACATTGTGCTTGCTGCTTCAGTTTCTATGAGCTCATATGCACCTGATTAGTTGATCCAAGGGTTGTATTCTCCTGGTGTCCTCCATTCCTACTAACTTCTACAATCATTTTTTTCCTTAGTACTTTTTAGAGTAAAATTTATAATTCAGGAGTTCAGTACTACAATAAGCTATCTCACCATGTTTAAGGCCATCTTGAGCTACACTGGACTACTTATTTAAATAGAAGAAATAAGCAGAAAACTGGACATAGTTGTTGCAGTAGGTAGGTGTTTAAGTGTATTCTATAGTCACACAATAGTGGTTTGTGATAGAGAAGAAATGATTTAGCAAACTCAATTGCATTCATGTAGGTGATATTTTACTATGATTTTAAAATAAGAGGCAGAGACATTAATACCTTTCAAACAATAAAGAAGAAAAGCTAATATTTAAAATTACATTTACTTATTATTTGAAAGTTTCTTATATATATTTAATACCTATGGGGAAAGTGGTTGTCATGGAATACTGAGGACTTAAGATCAATTTTTCAGAACTTACATACATTTAACATTAGTAGAATTATTTTATTTTTTTAAATTTTTTAACATTAGTAGACTTATTACAGTGAACCTAAGGACTGTAAGAATTCTTAGATGGATACCTCCAAAGGAGAACATCTCTAAAATTATAAGACTGGTACTCTCTTATGTATATAGTTGCCAACTAAAATGATTCTATCTTAAGCAATGCAGAAGACAAGAACCTACACCAAGACGTGTTATTGTTGTTGTTGTTGCTTTGTCCCAGCATGCACACATAGGATATATTGCAGTTTTATCTGTTTTGTAATTTTTTATGATTTTTCCTTATTCTAGGTAAATGACAATGTGTCTATAAAATGTAATTACAAGTATTTTCCATTGCATGTTTGCAAATCTCTGAGGTATATAATACCAGTATCTACTCATAGCTATGCTAATAGAAGAGTTTTAGGTATTATATACTACTTTACATAAAGTTTCTTTATTATAATTGAGAAAATATATTTTCTCATATTTATTCTGTTTATGGAAATTAATTAAAGGTCAAAAATGTAAAAACATTTTCCCTTAAGTTCACAAAAATGAATTGTAAATTGCATATGACTTTATTCTATATTTTAAACACTTCCATATAAAATTGTTCATCCAATTCTACTTTTGAAAAGGCAGGTGTTTATCTTTGCCTCAGCACTCATAATATTTGATATCCAAACATTCTGATGTAATTATAAAAAGTTTTGTTGCATAATACCACCTTGATTTTTCATTATATTTCTGGAAAAGTAAATAATCTCTTGTTATATCATATTTGTTCATTTCCTGGGTTCATTGATATAAGGAATTTTCATTAGATTATTGGTCTTCTTAGATAAAATGATTAATAGAATTATTTGGCAAGACAACAGCATGGCCCTCAAGAATCAAAGGGTGAGTGACCAGCCAATGATTTTTTTTTTATTTTCTTTAGTCTACATCTAGAGTTTACCTAACTCTGCAATGCAATGCAGTGAATTACTGCAACTGCAATGAATTACTTTTAAAATTATTATCAATGCTGTATCTTTCTATTTCTAAAGTAAGATTTCAATGTTGTAAGTTAGAAGAGTGGAGGGAGGGAAGAATAGGTCAATGAACTGGGAAATAACACAGCTTACCCGACATTCAGTGGCATTTCCTAGACGAGGTTTTTATGAGTTTCTCACCCTTGTAAAAATTCAACAGAAGATTATAACATAGGTGAAAATATTAAATATTCAGTTAGCTCAAGATCTTCAAAATTCAGTTTGTTTTTTGGTCACTGATGAACTATAATATGATGTACATTTAAAATATCATATATTGTAAACAACTGTTATGAGTATTAGCACTATACCACAAGATATTTTTATTAAAAATGTAAAAATATGACACTTAAAATACAACCTGATTTCTATGAAGAATATAAGATACATTAAGTGGGTAATTTGTTGAGAAATAAATCTATATTATTGCACATTTAGTCTAAGTTCATAGTACTTATCATCAACATATATATGTTTTATGCCTTCAAATATTCTATGGTCAAATTCATACCTTTTATGCTTTGTACTATTCTATGATAGGAAATTATGAAATTATTTCAAACAAACTTAACTTTATTCCTTCAATGACACTGATTTTCTAGATATTTTAGAATGTTACATGACTGATAAATACTCATAGTGTGGTTAGTTTTCTACATACTATGTACTGCAGAAAGCGAAATAGATTACATTTCAATGAAAAATCCACATAATATTTAAAGTGAACAATTTATTTTCAGATAATAAATCATAGTTTGTAAGAGACTCCTGAATCTGAAACTAGTTTCATGTTCTTTCCTACTGGAGTGTCAACATTTTCCATTCTGAAAATTTTAAACCTTCTGAGTCTTATATTTTTTGGGCTAGCAATCTTGAACTAGCCACCAATTACAAAATGTCCATATTGCCTTAAGCAATCTCATTATTTTGACATAGTATTCCAGGCCACCATCTCCCTGTGGAAGCCAGGATCAATACCTGTGGGAAGTACTAGTAAATCCATAGTTTTCCTTTGACTTGCTACAAGGAAGAACCATATAGCAAAGCAACATAGTATCTCTCCTTTGGGAGTCAAGAATGTGTGACAGAGTCTTGTTGGTATGCATAGGAGACACAAAATTTAAAAGTGGGCTACCTGGTAAAATAAGATGAGCTAGTCTTATTTTCTTCTGTAGTCTTGATCCACTCATTTTCAAAGGTATAGAATCAGATACTCATTGTTAACTTAAAGGTATGTCTAAGCATGACAATGCAAGCAATGTTTTCATTTAAAATTTCATAAGGAAAAATCCAGGCAATTAAGTTAATATATTATATATAAGTATACATATTATTTTGCATACCATATATATTTATTATATATATAATATATAAGTAATTTACATAAATATATGTAAATTTATGATATTTTCTTAAGCCATACTAATAGCTTTCCTCAGCTGCATGTGGTACCCTTGGTCTGTGGCCTAAAACCTGGACAGGCACTTGTTAAATAAAAACTCCCCAATCTCTCTAAATGGTTCACAAGTTACAGATTCGCCTAGCTATTTAAGCATCCATCACATTATTATGTATCACATCCTGTTTTAAGTGTATGTTGGTGATCTGATGTGCTATTTTGAAGTGTCTCATGCTGACTTTAAATGGGGATGTTGAAGTCTCTCAGATTGTGGCAGATTGTGGTGTCCTTGGAGTCAATTCTTTCAGGAATAAAATGGATTCTAAAATATAAACTTTAAATCTACAAAAATGAGTTAATGTACCTCCTTGGTCAATGCATTCAAAATCATTCAAAGTGACTACAAGTAGAGAGCTGGTCTTTGTGAAGTTCTATAATGGGCAGGCTTCAGTAATTTCAGACTGTAACTGAAAACTGGCATCATGTAGATTAGTTTTGAGTGAAGGAGATCTGGCAACAGATATCCTCTGGTTAATTTTTTTAAATTTTATTTCCATCAGTCCAATAACAAAGTGATAGGGACTAGCTCACTGAACTGCATAAAACTATGCCACTTGACAACCTCGAAGAATGGTCAATATTTTGTATTCCTAGGCTCCATTAGTTCCTTACTTCTGAATCAATGTGCATTTATTGAATATATTTCCCCCTGGGAATGACATGATCATTTGTTGAAATATGAATTTACAATGCTCTCCATAACCTCAAATAGTTGAACAGATGTTTCCCATCTGGTGATGCCATTTGGAAAGTTTTTGAACATTTAGAAGGTGAATATTTCTAAAGGAAGTATGATACTCGAGGTAGAATTTAAGTTCTTACAACAAACTCACCTCATATTTTACTCTTTCTCTGCTTTCTGATGACCAAGAGAAAACTCATGTTGTGGTAGCTGTGCCTTCATTATCATAATGGACTTTATCTTCTGTGTGACTCTCAGCTGAAAATAAGTCACTGTCTACCTTAAGTTGATATTTATCAGAGAATTCTATTAAAGTAAGAGAAAAGTAAACAGCATAGACATTTGTACCAAGAACAAGTCTGTTGGTATGTTAAACCTGATCATATGACTTTTTATATTTTTTTGTCAGAGGATTGTGGAAGGTTTGGGGATAAATATTGTAAGCAAAGTGCTCCATGGATTGTTATGATGAGATCTTGGGAAATAAGAAAACAGAGAAATGGGGAGTGGTGAGCCAGCTCCCAAGTTTGCAGAGAGCAACAAAGATTTTATTGACAATTTGGATGCACACAATTACACTATATTTTGGCAAAGAATCTTGTAAATTTTGTCCATATCCTGAGAATTTGCAAAAGATCAAATTAAAGGATAATTTGATGGAGTAACTTTCAAGACAGCAAAATATGGGTCTGAGACAGCCTGTTATTGATTATTGTTGTGCAGAGACTCATTGATAAAGAGCAACCAGTGAAACAGAAAACAAACAAACAAACAAACAAACAAACAAAAAATGGTGGATCGCCGGGTGTGGTGGTGCTCACCTTTAATCCCAGCACTTGGGAGGCAGCGGCAGGCTAATTTCTGAATTCGAGGCCAGCCTGGTCTACAGAGTGAGCTCCAGGACAGCCAGGGCTACACAGAGAAACCCTGTCTTGAAAAAAAAAAGGTGGATCAAAGAGGAAAAGCGAAGTAGAAAGCATAAGGCAATTGATAAGCCTTAAAAATAGATAGTGATTTTTCATCTAAGGTGAAAGACTTGGCACTGGAACAATTTAAAATGTGTAGTCCGTGCAAAAATCCCACAAAGATAAAGCTCACACTTCGAAAGGGGAGAAACTAGAGGATCTCTTACTGGAATGCTACTGTTAGAGAATATTTTCCTCAGGTTCATCACGCTTAACTGCTCCAACTATTATCCGCAGAACCAGGCTCCATCCTCAGATGCTTGCCGAACTTGGACCCATAATCTAAGCGATACTGGTTCTATAAGGAAAAAAAGATTAAAGCTTAACATTCTTGTAAGCAAGAAAGATCAAAGTTTAACATTGCCAGGGATTATTTTTCTCTTTCATATCAGAGAGCTGATGAGGTTAAGACATATATTTAGGGTCCAAATTCCTGTTTGGTCATTGTAGGAGTCTGGGAATGTGAAACCTTCAGTTGAGATTTTGGTGATGTCAGAGCCACAAAACCGATACTAGCAAGCACTTCTCATAGGGAGTGGAATCAGAGGTGGGGGGAGGAGGGAGGGTGAGAGGTATGAGAGAAAGTGGTATGTTGTGCAGCAAATCTAGAGGAGAAGAACTGGACTTGGAGCTTCAAGATTTGGTGTTCTGTCTTGTCTTTCTTACTTTTGTCAAGCCTCAGGATCCTGAAGCTGTGCTTTCTCTACCATGATGGACCCCAACGGAATCATAATACTAAGTAAATCCTGTTTCCATATGTTGCTTTTTGTCAGGGCATACTATAATTGCAGCAGAAATGAAACTATTATATTATACTTATCCATCTTGAAGTAGAGGTAACCCTGATCTCATAGTGATGGCAATGGACAAGCAGAACAGCACAGCATCACTTAGGTCACAGGATCTGGCTATTATCACACCCCAATTGAAGTGGAGGTGGAGTAGGATGAGAGTCAGAAGATCATCACTTGGATGCTGTGCATAAGTTTTTCCTGGCAAACCCTACCATCAAGAAGTCTTAGGAGATGCTACATTATAAAGAGAGGCAGGCTACAGGTCATAGGACTTTGTGATGAGGCTACAATTTTGTTAAAGACATCATCCTAAATGGAAGTTTGTTGCTATGCAGCATTCAGTGAATCACTGTTCTTTCTCTAAGCAAAGAACAGTGTACCTGTTTCTCTCACCTGTACCTGATAAGTAAAGCTAAGAAACTTACTGGTTCTCATCTTATATGGAACTGTTACTTTAGTCTGTGAGTGGTGCCCCATTAGGGAAGAGAATATCTGTTCATGAGCCCACACAAAGGAAAGCAACCGCCTTGAAATCTTGGAGCTACTGTGTGCCATTACTTTATTGTTGATCTAGCAAAATGCATAACAAGAACTTCTAAAGAAATACGATGTGTTAAAAAATATTAAATTCTGTTTTTCCTTGCTCCAAGAATGTGGACGCTGAGGCTAATTATTTATTATTCAAAGCCTAGGCCATAAGTACATTCTCTGACTAGCTCATAACTATTTGGCCTATTCAAACTTTCTTTTTTTATGATTTGTTTTTTTGTTCTTGTTTGTTTGTTTGTGTGTTTTGTTTGTCTTTCGAGACAGGGTTTCTCTGTGTAGCCTCGACTGTCCTAGAACTCACTGTGTAGACGAGGCTGGCCTCGAACTCAGAAATGTGCCTACCTCTGCCTCCCAAGTGCTGGGATTGAAGACATGTGCCACCACTGCCTGGCCCATTCAAACTTTTCTGTCTACCAAGTGTTTAGTTACCTCTCTTCACTCCAAGTCCCCTCCTCTCTCAGCATCTCCCTGAGTTCATCTGCCTGGTGGCTCATGTCAGTCTCCTCCGTCCATCTCTTACATAGTCGCTCTTTTATCTCTTACCATTTCCCAGAATCCTCTTGCCAGAGTCCCACCTTCTTCTTCCTGCCACAGCTCATTGGTCATTAGCTTTTTTATTGTCAGGTAGAGCTTATAAGAGAATCTCTTCACATGGTGCTTTGAATTAGAATTATCCCATAGGCTGACATGTTTGAATAGTTGGTTGTTAGAAGGGAGAACTGTTTGGGAAGGATTAGTTTCTCTGATGTAATTGGAGGAAGTGTATTATTACATTATATTATATTATTATTGTATTAGATCCAGTCTCCTTTCTCCCTTTCTCTCTCTCCTCCTCTTCTTCCTCCTTCTTCCTCTTTTTTGTGATCTTCTTTCCTTTCTTCCTTCTTCCTCTTTTTCGTGATCTTCTTTCCTTTCTTCCTTTACTTTTTTTGGAATCCTTACTTTTACCTTTTCTGTCTTTTCTGCTTTCCTTCCTTTTTCCTTTCCTTACTTTTCTTTCCGTCTTTCCTTTCTGACATTATTTTCTTTCTATCTTTTTTCTTTTTTCTTCTGTCTTTCTTTTCTGTTCTCTTCATTCTCCTTTCTCTGTCTCTCTCTTTCTCCCTCCCTCTCTCCGTTTCTCTCTCCCTTCCTCCACTGCTTCATTCCCCCTACTCTCTGGCTCCAAATTGCCGTTAAGATTTAAGTCCTTGGCTACTGCCACAGAGCCATTCTCCCACCATATAAAGGACTGTCATCAGGCCTCATATTCATATTTCTTTTTTCCTTTGCCACTGTGTCTCACTACCACAATTGAAATGAATCTAAGAGAGGAAAGAAGAGTTTAAATCGTTTATGGTTCTAGGAATATAGAGCAAGGCATAGCTATAGGAAAAATATTTTGTGTGGTCCCAGTGCAAATGTAATAAGAAAATAGAGGTGAGGGGATGAGATTGCTTTGTAAACCTTAAAGCATATTTCCAAGTAAATAATGCCTGCAGGGAGGCTCCATCTCCTAAAGTTTCCTCAATCTTTCATAATAGTCAGCCTATCTTGGGACTAAATGTTCGGATACATGAACGTGTAGGTTATGAGTCTATTTTTCTTTCAAACCACAACAATTATCCATCATGGTGAACAGGGAATGATGACTAAAGTCGGTCTGTCTATAGCTGCAGGATTTAATAGAACAGCTTGTTAGATCTGCAGTGGTAAGACAATAGCGGTCTCAGACAGAACAGGGCCAAGTCATGGTTTTCAATGTACTACACTCATTACTTCATTTTCTCAAATTAATAAAGTTTTCATAAAAGGCTAAAAAGTACTACTAACTTGGAATCAATTAAGAAAATGCTGCAGACCATGTGAGACATTTTACACTTAGCATCATCTCACTTTTTAACACAGTGTGAGCCAATGTTTTCAGATAAGTAAGTCTACAGTCATTCACTTCAGAACCCTGTTCTGAACAGCTATGTGGTACTCTAAATATAACACTAAAGTAGACTGATTTTTCCAGTAAACCATTTACTATGAATAAAGTTCTTAAATTTGGATATTTAATTTAATGACATACTCTTCAGCAGTGGGGAAACAAGGCAAATTTAATGAAAATAGGTGGATTATATATAAGTTTAAAAAGACTTTAATTACAGCAAAGCCAACATAGCACAAACAGCAATCCATAAAAATCATGATTAAATTTAAAATAAGCAAATTTAAAATTTAAAGTTACCAGTGATTCAAGCTTATCTACATTTAGACTTCATGTTAACCAGGAAAGAGAAACCTAAATTCAAGCAAACGAAAGGATCTCTTAAAAGATTCCAAAGGACAAATTGAAAAAATCAAAGGGTTTTAACATATTTTAAACTCATACATTAATTAATTAGAAAAATGCTTTTAATATCAGTGAAAGCAAAGAAAATAAATAACTTCCAAGTTGGTTCACGTCACAAACTCACAGACATATGAAGATATCTTAAACGATCCCACAAAACACTGACAGAAACCTGTTGTGCAAGGACCAGGCAGCCAGATGTCTGAAGGCAAACCACAATTTTTAATAGGTTTGCATTCATGGCTGTTATGGGATGGGGTGGAATTTCTTATTTTTCCTATTTATATATTCTCCTCATAAATTATATCCTGACAGCAGTTTCTCCTCCCTCATATTCCCCTATTCTATTATTTCCATCTCCCACCACACCACCACCCTCAACTCTCATTCTAAAAGAGCAGGTACCTTCCAGAGACAACAACCAAATATGGCATAACAAGATAAAAAAGGCTAGGCACCTATTCTCACATCATAGCTGGACAGGGTAACTGTGATTGTCTGTATACAATCAGCCCAGGGAGTAGCACTATTAGAAGGTGTTTCTCTGTTGGAATACGTGTGTCACTGTGGCTGTGTGCTGTAAGATCTTCATCCTAGCTGCCTGGAAGCCAGTATTCTGCTAGCAGCCTTCAGATGAAGATATAGAACTCCCAGCTCCTTCTGTACCATGACTGTCTTGATGCTGCCATGTACCCACCCTGAGGATAATGGACTGAACCTCTTAACCTGTAAGTTAGTCCCAGTTAAATACTATCCTTTTTAAGAGTTGCCTTGGTCATGGTGTCTGTTCACAGCAGTAAAACCCTAACTGAGACATTAACTCAATAGGAAGAAAAGGGTCCCAAAATAAGGCAAAGGAGTCAGAGATAGCTCTCTTCTCACCATTAGAAATCCCACAAGAGAACAGAGCTACACAACCAGGATATATTGGCAAATCTATATAGGCTCTCTGATCTCTGAGCCCACTAAGTCCCAGTTAGTTGATTCCATGGGCCATGTTCTTATGGTGCCCTTAATTCCTCTATATTTTCAATCCTTTTCTTCATCCTCTGCAGGCATTCTGAGCTCATCTTAACATTTGGATATGGGATCTGTGTCTGCTCCCATAGGTTGTTGATGAGGTCTCTCTTGTTTTTCTGATAATGGTTGTGCTAGGCTCTGAACTCAGCACATTCTACAGGCAGGACAGTCTCTATGGTGGAGGTTTTGTTGGGTATTTGGTGTCCCAATCCCTCTACTTGAGGCCTTTCCTGGTTACTTAGGATGGTTGGTTCAGATTCTATGTCTTCCATTACTAAGAGCCTTTACTAGACTTGCCCTTATAGAACCCACAGAGATTTCATTGCATCAGGTTTCTACATTGCTCCAGAAACTACCTCCAATTCCAGTTGCTGCTCCCAGTACTCTGTCTGTCCTCTAACCTCTCACCATGTGCTCCCTTCTGTTCACATCCCTAAGTGCCCATAGTATAACCCAAAATCTATTCTGTTTCCCATTTCCTAGAAAACCTCAAACTCAGTGCTTAACAAACAAAGCAAGCACATGGAAGTAAAGGAGACTAGAAAGATGGCTTAAAAGATAGAGACATTTACAACCAAGCCTAAAGACCCAAATTAGTTCTTCACTACTCAATTCCTGAAAGTTCACACACATACACACACACACACACACACACACACACACACACTCACACTCACACACAAACACACACCATAAAAGCAAAGATGGGTGTTGTTAGAAAAAAAGGTTTCCTCAGAAAGAGAAAGTATGGACTGAGAAGAATTGAGAATAAACATGATTAAATTTAATATATAAAAATATGAATGAATTCAGCAATAATTTCTTAAAGCAATTCAAAATGTATGCTAGGTTAAATAATATACAATTGTTCTCTTATTTATACAAAAGGCATGATTTTGAAACATGTGCTTTTCATAATAAATACAGCAATGTAAATACTATTAATAAAACAAACTTTTAATTTATGGTAACCAATCTGACACAGTGTAGAACAAGAATTATTTCTGACACAAGATTACAAGCAATAACTTGTTATCTTGCTATATTTATTTTTGGAAATGTTAAACTCCTTAAATTCAAATAATAAGAATGCAAAATAATCATGTTATTTTTTTCTGATTTACATATTTTCCAACTTATGATAGCTTATTAGCAGTTTTATTTTACTTTTCCAATTCATTATGTAAAACTTTTCTTCACATCTCATTATTTGATATGTACAAATAACTATTTTTATTTAAATTCTTAATTATTTTCTAAATGCTACTTATTTCTTCTACAATGAGGCTTAGATGTATTAAATATTTTTCAGTGATTTATTTATTCAATTTACATCCCAATCACAACCCTTCTCCTTCCTCTCCTTCTACCCCCAACCTCCTTCCCACCTTCTCCCATTTTCCCCAGCCCTTCTCCCCAGAGAAGAGGATGTATCCCTGCTAGGTACCTACCATTGCACATCAAGTCACATCAGCATTAAGCACGCCCTCTTCCGCTGAGGCCAGACAAGGCAATCTAGCTAGGTGAAAGAGATTTAAAGACAGGGAACAGACTCCAGGTAAGAGGCAGTGTGAGTTCTAATTGTTGGAAGACTCACATGAAGAACAAACTACAGATCAGCTACACTTATGTGTGAGTGGCCTAGTCCAGTGTCTGCATGTTCTTTAGTTGTGGTTCTGTTTCTATGAGCCCCCAGGTTGGTTGGCTCTGTAGGTTTTCTTCTGGTGTCCTTGACCTGCTGGCTGCCCCAATCCTTTCCCTGCATATTCCACAAGACTGCTTCAGGTCTCCCTAATGTTTGGCTGTGGCTCTCTGCATTTGTTTCCATCCGCTGTTGGATGAAGCCTCTCAGATGACAGTTGTGCTAGAATCCTATCTGCAAGCATAACAGTGTACCACTGGTAGTGTGAGGTGTTGTCTCACTCTCCTGGGGTGAGTCTTAAGTGAGATCAGTCATTGGTTGGATATTCTCTCAATCCCTGTTCCATCTTTATCCCTGTACATCTTGTAGGCAGTACAAATTTTGTGTTAAAAGTTTTGTAGATAGGTTGGTGTTCCCTCCCTTCATTAAAAGTCTTGACTTACTACAAGAGGTGACCACTTCAGGCTCCACACCCCATGCTGTTAAAAGTCTTTTAAAACTAAACATTGTAGTTTCTACAGTAAGATAGGTAAAGAAACTAATAGATGATTTGTCACTTGAAAACAGGGTTAGAATACTAGAATGAAATTTTTCCTCATGAATACATGATCCTAAATAGTATGGTTTTCTCTTTGGGATCAGAGAGTAGGTCAGTTCTTCTGGGCACAGTAATATATACTCCAAATTTCAGAAATTTGTGGGACTGAGACAGGAGGCTGAGAAGTCTATGATAAGTGTAACATATGTGAAAATCTCAAAGCCTGTCTAAACTCCATAAGACCCTGTGTCTCATAGCAAAGATAACAAAGAAAAAGCTTCTATTTTACAAATTTACTTAAGGTATATATGTTTTCCATAAAAATCATAAGAACATTTAAATTTTTACCTGGAAATAATATTCTATTTCATAAAGTTGATTAAATTTTGGGGTACATTGGCATATTTATTATCTAGTTCTGTTTATATTTCCTTACATTTCACTATGATATGATTTATTACTTGAAACTGTATATATTTATACCTTAACCTTTCTAATTACCTTTTCAATTGTAAGAGAGTGAGGATCCTAAAAATAAATCCCTAAAGTTTTATCATCTTAACAAGTTAAATATCTGTAATTGATTAGCTTCAAATTCACAAAATAGTTGTAAAGCTTTCTTTCTATGATGTCCAAAATTGGAAATGTAAAGGGTAACAGCATGTTATTTTCTGATCCATATTAACTTTATATTCATTTACTCTTATTCTTCTTATTTTAATTCCTCTTTCTCCTCTTCTTTCTACACCTTCCCCTCTAATTCTTTCTTCTCCTTCTTAATCAACACCTTTTAATCAACACCTTATTCTTCCTCTTTTTTCCCAAATTTAGATTTACTTAGTATACAGTAAACAAAAATCATAAATATTAGTCAGATATTATTTTTGTAGGCCAACACAGTTCCAGGGGAGAGAGGTTTATTTAGGGATGGAAAGGACAAAAAGGGGACAATGAAGGAGAAGGAAAGAGAGAGAAGGTCAGGGGTCTCTGCTATAACTGCATGCACCACTGTGTACCGCTGGCACAGGTAAGGGCAGGCAAGTAAAGGTATGACAGATGCCATTACAACAGATGCATGAAGGAAACCGTCCTGCAGTCTTCCTTCGTTCTGTGGGTGATCTACGAACGGGAACTTGAGGTCCTG
>NW_022196915.1:97501252-97521512 GCF_008632895.1 Mastomys coucha | reverse complement strand
GCTTTCAGTTCTGGCTTTAATCTCTCGGGCTGGCTCCAGCCCCCTGGTGAGTCGAGTTGAAGTGTTGTAGTCCGTTGAGACCTCTCCGAGAAATCAGCAGGGTTCCCACAGCATTGGTCTCTGTTGCCTATGGGTGACATCATCACTGTATTGGAAGCTCTCTTCTGATGCCAACACCATGTAGTAAATAAATAAAACAAAAAAATATAAATTGAAAATTTTTGTCAATTACTTATACATTAAAAAAGTTTAGATGTTAATGTTTTATTTTAACACAGTTTTAAAACATTTGTATAATGTATTTTAATCTTCTTAGAATCACCCTATTACTCTCTGTCCTTCTTCCATGAAAAGGTTTTTCTCAACTCCTCCCCCAACAATTTTATTTTTGCTTAATCTCTAGTTGAACTAGAGATTCATTCCCTAATATGTATAGGGGATTTCTATAGAAGAAAGCACAGCATACCAATGGTTATGCAATTAAAGGAAAGAGTACTACTTCCCCAAACAATCAATCATCAAGAGTACCTAAATTTTGTCTTAGAACTTGGTGGGATGCACCACACAATGCTGATATATTTAGTCACCCAACTGTGCTGTAACATGCTAGAAATATTTGTTCATCTATATTTGTAACATACTAACAATTATTTATTATTTTAATTTACCAAATTGTTCTATACTAATTGGTTTGACTAAATAAAAGGTGGAATGGTAAATTTCAAAAAGAGTTGCAAAATTTTATACCTTTTTATATCAATAAAAACTTTAATTGAATTGCACATTTGTATTGAAAGCTTAATAATCCTGAAAAGGAGTCAAGACATGATTTGGAAAAAAAATCAAATTTAGGAAGTAATTAGATATGTCTGACTAAATATGGCTGTGGAAGAAAACTAAACAGATACTTTCATAAATTCTTTCAATGTATGGAGAAAAGCAATTAGGAAAGAGTAGAGGAATTTTAATACAGCAATATGGCTGCTCTGGCAAGGGATCATGTCCAAAGACGTAGGTCTGTGTGATCCAGCTGGAATACAGACATGTCCATAGTATTATCTTTAATCTCAAACAATACTTTCTAACTACGGACAGACCAAGTATCAATCGGACAAAGATTTGACAGACTGAGTCAGGGATAGGATATGCCCAACTCTGACGACAACACACAGGACAGAGAGACTCCTTAGGAAAGCACTGTAGAAAGAGTTCCTTGGGGCAAGCTGGATCTTTGTGGTCCGGGGATTTCCAATCAGCAGCCAGCAACAACAGCTGGAGGAGGAGAAGCAGTAGTAACCACCAGCCGCAGGGGAGTAGCAGCAGCCTTCTTTCTTGGAGATCTGGGAATTATCTTCCCTCTGAAGAATCTCAAGAATGTAAACTCTCTTCGGCTGGTAAAATCATGCCCCTGTTGGGGAATGAGACAAATCATAGTCAGCTGCTGCAAATAAGCTGAAGCAGTCACATATCCCACACCTGGAATTAAATAGGAAAAATATTCACACAATAGTTCTGTGTTTTTAAAGAAACAAATTTGTCACTACAGTGTTTGGCCCCAAATTATACTCTATTTAGAAAATAGTGAGAACAACTACTCATAGTTTGAATTTTGGTTTCAGGAAATGCATATCCTACTCAGAGTCAGAACTAGAAAATTTGAAAGGGCAGTGGGGAGAGAATAGTGGTACAGGAAAAGAGAATGAATAGAAAATAAAACACCAACTCAGATTCAAACAGTATAGCTTACATCATTCACCAGGTTTATAGCTCAAACATGCGGGAAAGAATCTGTGTATAACATGGATACTGGAAAATTGTTTTGGCATATGAAACACATGTTGGCTAGATCCTTTGTAAGTTGGCTTTTAGGTGACACTACAGGCAAAATGTTCATGTCTCTCTGACAACCAAGGGCAAGTGTCTATAGAATAATCTTTGAGCTCTGAAGTACCAAAATGACTCTTGCCAGAGGATAAAACTCTGATTCAAAACCATATAGTATTCTACACTGGGCACATTTATTCTGAACAATAGACTAAAATTGTATTCCTGTTCCTCAAAAGAGAGAGATGAGTTATAACAAAGGCCTAATACGATAAGGAAATCCTCCATTCTACTACCTGGTAACTAAAATACAGCCTCTAGTGCCAATTAGCCAAAAGATCTCTACAAGAAGTTTTGTATCACAAAGGTTCTTCTCTCATTGTAATATACCAACACAAGTAGAAGGGAAGGAAACGGAAGTCACCCCAGAGATACAATGCCAGCTGCACTGACTAAAGAGGTAGCTCACCGGCACCTTGCAGTAGCAATTGGTAGGAGAGTACACAGATGCTCAGCACTTAGTACATTGTGACAGCATAAGCACTACCTGTATCCATGAATTCACAAGTAACTGCACAGGAGTGGTCTGCACCTTCATTTAGTTGTGAAAGAAATTTTCTCCCTCACTGGCTTCCTGATCTCTCCTCTCTGTGTCTCTCTCTGTCTCTCTGTGTCTCTCTGTGTCTCTCTGTCTCTGTGTCTCTCTGTCTCTCTGTCTCTCTCTCTCTCTTTCTCATATGTGTATGTCTATGTACGTGTGCAGGGGTACTTGTATGTAATGTTAATTTCAAAAGGTATCTAATTTTTCTTAACCCCCAGTTGGCTCCCAAGTGAATGAGACAGAGACTCAAATTTAATGAGATTTGCTGTACAATATCTGGTTAGTTGTAAATCTATTCCAGTCCTCTAAACTTATCTGGGTATCTCCCAGTCCAAATCCCTGAAATACTTGCACTTTTGAATTTGTCTGTCTCTCTGAGTTTTGAGTGTATTCTCCCATGATGCCTCCCTGGACCCCTTTCTTGGCTGAATACCACTTACTCTTCCATCTTTCCCTCTCCCATGGCAGGCAATAGTTCCACCTTATTCTCTCTTCTGCCCAGCCATTGACTGATCAACTTTTATTGACAAGACAGAGAATAAATGGTAAGCATTGTTTATACAAACTTGAAATAGGAGATACTTGGAATAAGCATTACAGTGCACAAAAACATTATACCTATATTTGTGTGTGTGTGTTGTGTGTTGTATGAATACACAAAGTTGAGCGGTTGATTTAGGTAGCCTCATCATGTGACCACAACACCACTGTCTGATACAGTGTCTTCCACTGAGCTTAGAGTTCACCAACTAAATTAAATAGATGTAAATGTCTCTGTCACGTCTCAATCACTAACAAGCAAGGTGCTACAAAATACAGGTTCTATATAGATACTGGGAAACTAACTGAAATCTCTGCTTGTGACTGACACATTACTCAGTGAACTTGGATGCTAGGTATCCCTATATTTTGTTTTTAAGAGAAATTAGTGTATATCTCACTGTTTCTCTGGTGCAAATACTCATATTTCCTTATGTTTCATGTTAGCTTTACTGGGAAGCATACTTTATAGAACAAGACACACAAGAGAGCTGAAAAAAAAAAAAAACCCTGAAGAACTAATGTGTATGGGAAGAGGGTAAGCAGTGGTGATAACAGTATAAGGGAAGTCTGATATGACAAACAAAAAAACTCAGATCGAAAAAATTAAATATTAAAGTGCACATTTGAAGTACTAATTTGTAGACACACATAAACATGTAGATACATAAATAATCATATAAATTTGTTTGTACTAAGACAGTATTAGGAATTACATTACAAACATTTTAAGAGTGTTTCATAGAAGACCGTAGGACATATTCTTAGTTGTTAATTTTGATTGGATTCAGGTTTAGGAGAGGAGACTTTGATGCTTGCAACCATGGATAAACTGCACACTAATACCCTAAAAGCAACCATACTGTCTCTGCAAATATTTTCTTTCTCATATTTGTGTGGATGGGGAAACGTGGCATGGATTATATAGCATATAATATAACCCAACTGTGCTGGTTTCTCCCTATGATAGAGGTCTTTATTGTAGAAGGAAGTTTTATTAATAATATAGTCTGTCTCAAGACTTGTAAATTAAAACATAAGCGATGATCCATCAGTGATAGATCTGAAGTCAGAGTTCATCTCCACAGGAGTGTTTAATAAGAAGGAGCATGGTAGGAAGTGCTCAGTCTAGGCTAAAACATCTTGATCAGTTGACCTTGTTAAGGACAAAGGCAGCATGCAAAATGTCCTAGGAGTAAGAAGCGAGAGTAATTTCCTTGTATAAGAAAGAGGATGATAGTTGGCATGGTGAGAATTTTCTTTTAAAACTGCAATAGCTCTATGTTCATAAAGAAGCATGCAGTGAAATAAGGATCCCAGACCCGTTTAACAGAAGAATCAAGCTTGGTTTTCTCACTCAAGATAAACCGACCAGCCATTGTTACCAGATAAAATATAGAAATATAATACACAGTGAAAAAATGACAGCTGACATGAAGTTGTTAAAATTGCCAAGAGTTTTGGCCTCTGTATAATAAAATGGTTTCTGTAGCTATGGATGTAAAGGGAAGAAGGGGATGGAAGACCTCTTAGACTACAGATGTTCGTGTTGTACAGTCAGTGCAGTCTTAACATGCAAATTAGTTAATCAGTTCTAAAGGAGATGTTGTCATTTCAGAATCCCACGGTCCCTGTTGACTGCAATGTCTCATTAGACATCGACTTAACTTATTCTCATTTGCCATTTTTGAGAAGTGTGGATACTGTTAATCTTTAATAAGAGAAATATTTTCTCTACTAGCTAGCTCATCACTTAAATAATTAACTGCCAACTTCCATAATTGAAAATATTGAAATCTTACCTTTCTACACAAGGCCAAGAGTAAGAAAATGAATTCCTTTTAAAGTTATATTTGTCATTACATTTAAAAATATTTTAAAAGAATCATACAAACTATTTTGTTCATATTCTTCATGATTCTCCAACTCCTCTCAAATCCTTCTCACCTTCATAAACATCTAGCTTCACTTTTTCTCTCTCTCAAAAACAAAACTCTAAAACATAAAACACAACAAAAACAATTAAAAAGAAATACAGAAAACTCCAAGTCCAATGATATTAAAATAACACACACACACACCTCCACACACACCCACCATCCACCCCCACACACAGACAAACTTAACTGAATCCATTCTGTGTTAGCTAATTTATCCTGAAGTTGGTGTCTGCCCTGAAAGATGGCATTGTACTCTATATACTTAATTATCAAACACTTTATTTTCTTTCTAACAGGTATGAATTAAAAGTGGCTCCTTGGTTGTGGAGGGAACTTTGAGTTTACTTTCTTTGCCACAATGAGATTTTATCTGTTTGGAATTTGTACGGTTTTTTGTATGTTGTCACCATCTCAGTAAGTCAATCTGTGAATCAGCCATGTTGGGTCTGGAAAACAACCTCTGTTCTTACAATTTTTCTGCCTTCTCTTCTTCATATATGCATGAACTTTGAAAGTAGCATTTACACATTGATGACTGGGTAATGCAAGATCTCTATTATTGTAGATTTCTGTATTAATTGCCATATGCTGATTTTAGAAGCTTCTCTGATGAGAGTAGAGTGATGTGTTAGAATATAGGACTAACAACATAATATTAGGAGTCGTTTTATTGCTACCTTCATTCACGAGAATATTAGTAGAGTTTACACTAGGGCTCATGACTTATATAGGCTTTGGTTTTGACCTGATTTACAATGTCAAATATGGGTTTTACCTCACATAGTAGATTTTAAAATAATCAAAATGTGGTTAGTTTCTTCCATACAATTTGTGCTATTATTGTACTAGTAAATTTTGCCAATGATCACTGTTGTAGGTCACAGGTTTTGTAGCTGGTTGAGACTGATGATTTCTTTTGTCCACTGAGAGTGTGTATACTACATTCCAGCAATATGAACACTAGTCATCTACGGAAATTGGAAGACTTCCACCTTCTGGTGTCTTTTTCAATTTAGTTATTCACTATCCTAAAGTTTTTATCATACAAGTCTTTTACTTGCTTTGATATAGTTACAATAAAACAAGTTTTGATGCTATTGAGAACGTTTTTTGTTTCCACAATTTCTATCTTAGTATATTTATCATTTTTATATGGAAATGATTTCTATTTGGTGACTTTCATCTTGTTATTTAGAAGAAGGTATTTATTACTCGTAGAAGTTGTCTGAGTTTGTTTTTAGAATCTTTTATGTATGTAATCAAATCATCTACTAATTGAATCCCTTTTCCATTTTTGACAAAATATTATATAATCTATATTTACATAAGACTATTATATAATCTATACTTACATAAGACTAAAGCATAAAAGAAATCAAGGCATTTTAGGTATTTCTGGGGACCAGTGTAGGAGATTTCAATAAAGCTGGAGGACTAATTATTTAGGTACTTTGGTTTAGAATATTTTTTCCTGCACAAGCACAATTAAAGGCCAAAAATGTGGACTAACACGTTCCTGTGAAAGGCAAAGCGGGGCTTACAAAAATAATGTACAGAGAGAGAGAGAAAGAGAGAAAGAGAGAGAGACAGAGACAGAGACAGACAGAGACAGAGACAGACAGAGACAGAGAGAGAGACAGACAGAGACAGAGACATACAGAGACAGAGACAGAGACAGAGACAGACAGAGACAGAATAATAATGCAATGTTATTAGATTCAGGTACTACTAGGAAAGTAAAAAGACTTTGTTGATCTTGATGTATCTTTTCAATTTGATTAATATTCTTGCAGATTGCTTTATTTTAGCATTCTTTTTTACTTTCAATATTATAATTAGAATTACAACATCTCTCCCTTCTTTTTCTGCAGGGAACCATGGAATTGGCCTGGTCTAGTTGCCTTGAGGAACATGCATCATAGGTTTTCCAGGTTGGAGTCCATGGCTTCTGGAGTACTCTGTGCCTTTCAGGTCCTGAGAGACCTATACACTCCTTTAGGCAGTGAAGCATTCAGGCCTTTTTTTTTTCTCTGTATGTTACCTTAATATTCTAGCAAGCATGAAAGCTTGTTCAGACAATCGGTCTTCCACACTGATCTCCTGCATGCCTTGTATAGCTTGCAAGCTTCATTGTAGCCTGGCAATTATAACTATGTTGATTTTGGAAATTGCCATTATATTCTGTTTTCTGATAAAGACATAAAAAGTCTGATCAATCTCAGTAAAATTGCCATTGCTTATATTTTGCTGTTGGGCCTCTAACTGGACTGGTTCATTCCTCATAGCCATGTGAGGTAACCTACACCAAGTAAGAGACTGAGTGTAGCATTTGTACATTTCATCCTTCCAAACCTCCCATGAACCCCCTTTCTGTCTTTCAATTCATAATCTCTTTTTATTTAATTGTTATTACACACATATATGTATATCATGTATCAATCTACATATAGCTCTATTTATTTATCTAATATTTATATTTATATCCATATCTATCTATCTATGTTCCTAAATCATTCTCAGTCTGTGTAATGTTGATTGTGTGTTTTCAGTAGTGATCACTTGATACTGTATAACAAATTGGTGTCCTCTTTTCTGAAGAAAACATTTTTTTCTGCTCTCACTGTTCCTTCATCACGTTACATGTTTTTGTGTGTTGTTCTTGTAGAGGCTTTGTGGGCCTATTTTTGTGTCGTTCTTGTAGAGGCTTTGTGGGTCTATTTGTGTGTTGTTCTTGTAGAGGCTTTGTGGGCCTATTTTGTCTACTCTTGGCATGTCTATTGTTCTTGTTCAGTTCATGATTAAGCAGTTACATTTTAAAACTTCCTGGGTGTATTTCGTAGTTTCTGATATTACTAGGATAAGCCATGTCACAGAAAACTTACTGACCTTTCCATCACCTATTCTTCATTGGCTGTTCTGATGGAAGTGCGGGAGCTTAAATGGATTGAGCTATGACCTTTAGATTTAGTTTTAAAAATACAAATTAAAATCATTTCTTAAA
Source organism: Mastomys coucha (assembly GCF_008632895.1). Classification (NCBI taxonomy): domain Eukaryota; kingdom Metazoa; phylum Chordata; class Mammalia; order Rodentia; family Muridae; genus Mastomys; species Mastomys coucha. The sequence goes on along the minus strand of NW_022196915.1, from coordinate 97,513,606 downwards.
TTTTTAAAGGATATTATGGATGTTTTGTATATGTAGATTTTAAAGAGCTTTCTATAGTTACCGTGCCTATATCAATAGAGCCTTTGGGGTGGGAAATATCAGTGTGAAGTTTTACATTTTGTATACATCAAAGAAATCAAATCTAACTTCATAATTTCCAAGAGCTCTCTTATACTTCAAACCAGATCCCTTTGGTGTGCAGTTATTGTTATTTCATTCACAAAATAAATTCTCAAAAAAAATATGAGCAATATGCCTCAAAGCTTGAGGAAATATTTTTTTCATTTAAGAACACAATTATGATTAAGGTCTTCAAGCAAAATACATGTGATGTTTGAAGTTACAAGTTGAATGGTGTGTTGACACCATGAAAGATATCGAGCATAGATGGTGGGATTTAATATATCAAAAGCAGTTTCCAGATGTATCAGAAAATCTTGGAGATTATTGCCGTAGCTTGCCTCTCTAATGTTCATCAAAAATCCTTATTTTGAAAGATCAGTTATTAGAATGCACTGTTTGTAACAGAGAAAAGTTACAGAGAGATGGGGATTGTCTGGAAGTTTTGTGTGTAGAAGACAGTGGCATCCTGTCTTTTATATCTCTATTCTGTCTATATTTTAATTATCATATATGTTTATTATTATCATTGATACAGAAATTTTAAATAACATTACTACCTGAGCCATGCTTATCAAGTAGAATGGCTCTTTGGTTTTTATCAATAAATGTTTATACAAGCATAGATCAAATGCATTCTTGATTCTTCCTTTTCAAATATTTATTCTTTTTTATTATATTTTCTATTCTAGGTTATGGCTATTAACAAAATGGGTCAGAAGAACTATCAAGTATATTATCACATTATTTTACTCACAACTATTGTCAAACTCATATTATATTTTATTCCTAAAAATTCTTCTTGTCTTTTTGTATTACCCACCTAATAATGTTTTACAATTTATTTTTTAAAATTTCATGTATCTGCAGTATTTACCTCATTTCCCACTTTTCTTTCTCCAGCCCTTCCCATGTTGCTTCTTCAATCTCATTCCGATTCAAGGTCACTTTATAAATTCATTGAAATGGTCTGTTGCTTATATGTACATGTTTTAAAAATTAATCACGTGGAAACAGATAACCAGGTGCTCATCAATGTGAAAACAAGTTCTTGCTCTCTTAGAAGTCATTTATTGTCTATATTTCTTCAACCAGGGAGGGAACCCTTTGAGATTTCCCCATCCATGTCGCATGTCAGCAGGTAGGGTCATTGTTTGGATCTAGCTTAAGTGATCATATTATTGAGATTTCAAGAGCGTAGCTTCCCTGTCATATATAGAAATCAATGACTTCTAGTACTCTACCTTATGCAATCTTTCCCCTACTCTTTTACCATGTTTCCTGAGCAGTATGTGCAGAACTTGTGGTTTGTATTTATTGGGGCTGATCAGTCCATTGTCTGTTGTGATAAGTATTTTTAAATTTGATTTATTTATTTATTTATTTATTCATTTATTTTTACAGATCCGGATTTTTATCCCCCAAAATCCACTCTCCACGTCTCCCACATCCCATACTTCCTTCCCACCTCCCTGTCTCCATGAGGCTGTCCCCACTCCCATCCCCCATCCCCCAACCCCCATCCCCCATCCCAACTGACCTCTAAGCTCCCTGGGGCCTCCAATCTCTTGAGGGTTAGGAGCATCATCTCTGACTGAACCCAGACCCAGCAGTCCTCTACTATGGAGGAGTCTCACACCAGCTGGTGTATGTTGCCTGGTTGTCGGTCTAGTGTTTGAGAGATCTTGAGCATCCAGATTAATTGAGACTGCTGGTCCTCCTTCAGGGTTGCCCTCCTCCTCAGCTTCTTCAGCGTTTAGTACTATGCATTTTTATCAGGCATGGAGGCATGGATCTCTGCAGTATTCTATCCACTAGGTAAAGGCAGTTTATTTGATGAGGAATGGGATTTACATTTTTTTGGTTTATTATTATTGAAAATGTTGTTGCGGATTATATTGTTTTAGGAAAGCAGCAGTAGGTTTCATTTTAAGCCCTCTGCCATCATTAGCACTGTGAATTTGGTTAGGGTACCAGTTCCAGACAAGTTTTTTTTTTTCCTGTTGAATGGCTTTTATAACAAATATTTAGCTGTTGGTTACAAAAAGGTACCTTCATTTAGGGACATTTTGAAATGTTGTTCGTTGTTATAATTCATAAGCATCACAGCTGTGTAGGACTACTGATTGTTTCCACTGGGAGCATTAATTATACTGTTCTGTGCTATAAAATATAGTATTCGGAAGGGAGACTTTGCGTTCAAGGTCCAGAAAACCTTGGAGAACTATGACCAAAATGCCCAGTGACTTCAGCAGTTAGGACTTAACTTTGAGATGTTTTACATGTACCTTTTGAGGAACTTTTCCCTATTTTTCTAGATTTTTTTTTTGACCCATAGGTTAGTAGTGAAAGGAAACCATTGTCAGTTTTACTTCCAGGTCTGCCCAGTTGGTCTCATTTTTCATGAAAATTTACCATAGTCATGATCTGAGATGCTGGCAACTGTGCAGACTGCCTCAGGTAAGGTTTTATGTCGCAAAACTATTGTAATTATGAAATCCTCAATAAATAGCTTACTGCCTTACTTGGTTTAAAGTAATGTTTATTTATGATACCTAACTCAACTAAAGTGCAACATTTAAAATATGTACATACATATGTCGATGTCATATGAAAAGAATGTGCATTAAGAATAAACTGGCATTTTCAAATTTGGGGAAAGTTTTTGGGAAATGTGGGAGATTTTGGCAAGATGGAGCAGTTGACAGCTGGAGAAGGACTGTAATTAGAAGACTACAAGGACATCTAGGTATAAAGAGGGAACTGAGCTCAAGAAGAAAGGAATTTCTGAAATGTATGTTACTTAATTTTGTTAAACTACTCATTAGATATGACCTGAGGATGTTTTAACAAAGTAATAATTAATTCAGAATTTGGCTTGAGGCTTTTTCCTATCAACTAACAATGCTGCCCACTGGACCATAGAAATATGATTTCAAATAATCACTTTTATCAGAATCCAATTCTGTCTATGGAGTCCACTCAAATCCCAAGTCATCCTTAGTCATCATCTGCCAGTAAGAATGATGGCAAGCTAATCATGATTCCAGTGAAAGTGTATGTGAGAAGTAGGTGGTTTTCTTGGAAAGGAATGGGTGAATATCTGGAAAAACACCAGGATGCCTGGCAATGATTAACGATAACATAATTCTTGTGATTTTTTTTGTCTTGGGCTCCCAACTTAGTGGTTACATTTCACACAACATAGAATCAATAGTCCACTCCCCCTGACAGGTGCAGAACCAGAGAGAATGATGTCTCTGGAGAAAAGCCAAGCTCCCCCCCCAAAAAAGAAAATTGAGATAGAAGGAGAACTTGTCGAGATTTATTGATGACCAAAAGCAAAATTTGTACAAGCAGATGCTGATTCAGTAAGAATTACAAAATCAACAGTCTGTAAGGCTGGCAGGGAACAAAAGGCTCACAAGTATGCTGTATTGTATCTTTCCTTCCTATATCAGGCAACACTTTTAGTCAGCAAAATGTTTTTAAAAATTACAAATTATAGCAAAACATTATGAAAATATACATTCAGGATCCATGTGCAACGTCAAGTGCCTGTAACATATAACACAATACATTTACTAAAATACTAGCACATATGCAGGGAAGTGAACCCAATGTGAAATTTCAGATCTGGTGATGGCACTAGATTATCATAAATAAACTGAAGATAATGATGCTCAAGGAGCTGACAGCTTGTGTCCACAGAATCAGGCAGTACAGAATGTAGAGAAATGTAATGTCTGTGAAAACGATGGAAATATATCAAGGCTACCCAAACAAAAACAAGAAAGAACAATTTATTCAAAGACTGCTGTAGGAAAAGATACAGCTACTATCATTTGCCTGTTGGCAGAGTCTCAAAGGAAAACAGAAAAGTTGTAAAGCCTTATGGCATCAACACAGAGGCTACAAATATGCCTTGCTTGAGAAGTTCTGGCATAGGAAAGCTGTGGGTGTGCCATCAAAGGGAAGTGAATCTTTTGTGATTACTCAGACATACAGTTCTTTTTCCTGTTAGGACAAAATACGCCACAAAGGCAATAGAGGCAAAATGGATTTTACTTTGACTCATAGTTCAAGCATACAGTATAGCAGCTTGACACCACCCTGAAAATGATATTCAGAGTCAGAAAGCAAGGGGCACTAAGAGTAGCTCTCCTGCTGGCATTCTCCCTTTCTTCAAGTGGACTCAATAGCCAATGCATGGAATGTTCGAGGCTCCAATTCGGTTGTGTCTTCTCACTTGACACACTATCTAGGAACTCCCAGCCATGAACCTGCCCAAAAGATTCTTTGTCATGGCATTTCTGTATCTTGTCAGGTGGACAGGACTAACCAGCACAAATGCATGTTGATTTTTTTCAAGGTGTAAGTATTGAAAAAATTAATGAGGTTTGGAGTTATGATCCAATCCTTGTCCCATGAGTCTGTCTGCTACTCAATTTTTTGGGTGAACTTCTGAGTAACTTTTGTGAGATGATAGTTTGGCTCCCTGGAATATTTACTATTAGAGCTAAATTTGTGAATATTATTGAAAAATTTATCATGGAATTTAATTTCAATCTGTGTTCTAATGGTTGTCAAACTATATATTCCCTCCTCAATTTAAATCTCACCACAAAATATTTTGTGTGTAGTGGTTGCTCTGACTGCCAAACCTTCAAACAGGCACTAGTATCTGCATTATTATGTAGCAAGAGTGCTCAAGCTGAGATTCATGACACCATGGGATGGAATGACCCTTGCACTGGGGTTGCTAACACCATCAGAAAGTACATATGTTTACAGTATAATTCAAAAGAGTAGTAAAACTATGGTTATGAAGTAGCTACAAAAATAATTTTATGGTTGAGAACAACATAACATGAAGAAATTTATTAAAGGTTGAGAACCATTTCTCCACATACAAGGAAACAAAAGACTGGGAAATGTAAACTATCCAGTCAATGTTACTCAGCTACAAGAGAAGGACAATATGATTTAAGTATGCCAAGTATAGCCAATGCTGACCAAAAGATCTTTATGTGCCATTAGGAGTGCTCATAAAGGTTGGAAGGTAGCCTACATGCAGAGATGAAAATTGAACACGGGAAATGTATCAAATACAATTGAAGAACTGAAATTTTGAATTTGAATTGCTTTAATTGATTTGCATATAAACTCAAATCATCACATGGAATTTTATGTTTATGAATGAAACTCAGTTATCCAATGTTCAGTCCAAGTATGAGTAAATGAAAATATTTAAAAACCAACATTATCTGTATATTTAAAAATATGAAATTGTATGGAGAAATGTGGGATGAATTGTAGTGTTTTATTATTTTATATTTGTATTTTATTTTATATTTTTATGTACATGTTATATACCCACTGTAGGGCAATGGTCTGTTCAGGCAACCTAGGCCCAGTACAGTAATAGGCCTAGAACTCCAGAGCATTCAGTGGGCAATTTCTCTTCACAAGGGACAGTAGGTGTTCGGCCAGAACTCTGAGTCTTTGGCCCCTGTTTTAGTCACAACCTCTCATAGCTTTTTCTGCAGGAGATGTGTGCTCTATCAGGTAGACATTGTTCCAAGCTCCCAGCATTCAAGCTCGACCCCACCCCTAGCCATCTGACCAGAGCCAGGCATGCCTATCCCCACAAATAGCTGTGCCTCACACAATAAAAGGGGCACTTTGCCCCCTCCTCTCTCTTGTCCTCTTCCTCTCCTCCTGCTCTTTGTTCTCTCTCTTTCCTTTTTGCTCTCTTGCTACCTTTCTTTCTTTTCTCTCGCTCTCTTTCTTTTCTCCCCTCCTCCCTTTCCTTTCTTTCTCTCCACATGACCAGCCTGTTTTCTCTTTCCTATAATAAAATATCTCACTTATACATTGCCTCCTTTTTAACTATCACGCCATGCAGCCCCAGCCTTCAACAGCAGAATGTGGCAAACCCAGACCTCAGCAGCAGAGAGCTCCAGACAGCAGGAGAGAGACCCAGGCCCAGAATCCACTATGCATAACAACCAGTTTCCTGAGGAAACTACAGATTGATTTCCAGAGGTTTTGATCTTAGCCATTCTGATTGGTGTAAGGGGGAATCTCAGAACATTAAAAAGTGTGTTATATTCAACTAGTTTCATACTTGTAAATGTCATACTGTAAAATGTTATTTACAATATATAAAATAGTAGATATTATATATCAGATGTTAGAATGTCTAACAAGAAAAGATGTAAAGGTGCTAAATGAAGATTAATAAATAATAAGTAAATAAAGATTAATCATTGTTGCCATTTCGTGAGGGAACCTGCCTTTAACCCTACCACTGCAGAAGGCAGAGGCAGAAGGTCTTTGTGAATTCAAGAACAGCCTAACCTCCCTCCCACCCACATGTGATTGCTTTCTTCTCACAAGAGAAGAAGTGAGAACTTCCCAAGTGGGACTGAGGCATCCTCACTGGGCACTTCAATTGTTGACCTTTTTGAGTTATGAAGATTGTATCTTGGATATTCTGTATTGTTTGCTTTTTTATTTTTGTTTGTTTTTTTCTTTGGGTTTTAGTTAGTTTGTTTGTTTGTTTTGTTTTTGTTTTGTTTTGCCAACATCCACTTATTAGTGAACATTTACCATGCATATCCTTTTGGGTATGAATTACCTTACTCAGGATGATATTTTCTATTTTCATTCATTTCCTTGCAAAACTCAGGATGTCCTTGTTCTTAATCGCTGAGTAGTGTTCCATTGTGTAAATGAACATTTTCTGTATCCTTTCTGTTGTGGGTTGTTTCCAGCTTTAGGCTCTGACAAATAACGCTGCTGTGAACATAGTGGAGCCAGTGTCCCTGTGGCATGGTGGCACATATTTTGGGTATATTCCCAAGAGTGGTATTGCTGGGTCTTCAGGTAGATCTATTTCTAGTTTTCTGATTAAAGTTCGGATTGATTTCCAGAGTGGTGGTACCAGTTTGCAGTCCTAACAGCAATGGAGGAGTGTTCCTCTTTTTCCACACCCTTGCCAACATGTGGTGTTACCTGAGGTTTTGATCTTAGCCATTCTGATTGATGTAAGGTGGAATCTCAGTGTCATTTTAGTTTGTATTTCTCTGATTATTAAGGACTTTGAACATTTCTTTAGGTGTTTCTCAGCCATTCAAGACTCCACAGTTGTGAAATCTCTGTTTAGTTCTATATCCCATGTTTTGATTGTTTTTTTTTTTTTTTTTTTTTTTTTTTTTTTGGTTTCCTGGTGGTTAGCTTCTTGAGTTCTTTATGTATTTTGAATATTAGCCCTCTATCAGATGTGGGGTTAGTGAAGATTTCTTTTCCCAATCTGTAGGTTGCCAATTAGACAGTGGATGCAGGGTTGGGGGAATGGGTGGAGAGGAGAACCTGATCTGGTATTGGGTAAGGGAAAAGGCCTGAAGCCCCGAGGGCCAGCAGAAAGAAGGGAAACAGGCAACCTCTGGAAGTAGGAGGTTGTAGGGACCCTCCAGAATGCACCAGAGACCTGGGAGATGACAGACTCTCAGGACTCAAAGGGAGGGAGGGACCTTAGATGAAATACCTGACAGAAGGGAGAGGGAACTTATGGAGCCCACCTCCAGCAGGAAGGCAGGACATCAAGTGAGAAAGAGAGGGCATTCCATATCACAATTCTGACTGATAATTGTTCCTGTCTGAAAGAATTACAGGGATGGAAATAGAGAGGAGCCTGAGGAAAAGAAGGTCCAGCAAGAGGCCCAAAGTGGGATCTAGCTGAAGGAGAGGTCCCAAGGACTGACACTCTTACTGAGGCTATGGAGTGCTTAACAAAAAGGACTTACAATGACTGGCCTCCAAAAGACCTAATAGCAGGTTAAAAAGTCAGATGCAGATATTTGCACCCAACCAATGGACAGAAGCAGCTGACCTCTGTTGTTGAATTAGGGAAGAATGAAAGAAGCTGAGAAGAAGGGTCATCCTGTAGGAGGACCAGTACTCTCAATTAATCTTGACCCCTAAGATCTCTCAAACACTGGACCACCAAACAGACAGCATATATCAGTTGCTATGAGGTCCCCAACACACATTCAGTAGAGGACTTCTGGGTCTGTGTTCATTTAGAGATGCTGCACCTAACCCTCAAGAGACTGGAGGCCCCTGGGAGTTCAGAGGTCAGCTGGGGTGAGGGGTGGAGACAAGGGTCGGGGAGTCGGGAGGAGGTATGGGATGTGGAACAGTCAGAGAGTAGACTAGGGTGGGGTAATAATATCTGTAGTGTAAAACAAATAAAATAAAATGATTAAAAAAATGATAAAAAATAAAAAGGCATAATCTAAATACCAAGTTTCAAGCCATCCAGCGCTACAGAGTAAGGCCATCTTTCTACATAAATAATTAGCTGAAATTAAAATGAAAACAAATAACAACAAAAAACAAAAACCCTAAAGATTACCCTTGAGAGATGAAACAAAGAAATTTCCCTGATATTCCCTGATACTAGGGCCCAGTGCTGTAGTCTTCCAAAGGAAAAATTGTCACTGCCTACATGATGGTTAGTGTAAATTATCCACTGAAGTATGTAGTATTGAATCCTGGGCATGCTCATGAGAGATTACAGAGATTGCATTAATTGAAGTGGAGTAACTAGTCTACTGGGATGGCAATATTCCCTTGGTAGCGATGGATGTGATCACAGACTGAGACAGAGAAACTAAGCTAGCTACAGATGCCTTTACTCATTGTTCTGTGCCACTTTCCTGCAGGTGCTATGTGACTGATGCTTCTAGACTCCTCCTACCTCCTACCCTGATGGACTACAAAGAACTGGGAGCCAAACTATTATGTAACACTTAACTGGCATTTGTCACAATGTTTTGTTATGGTAAGTAGAGAGAAACAAGGCAATATATGAGGATATCTTCTGTAATATTTGCTTCAGGCTTCAGTCAATGAGAAAGCTGCATATATTCAGTCATAAAAATATGAGTTAATACAGTTCACTCCATATATATAACTTTTAAGTGAAACTAACACTAATATTATTCAAAGTGTCTACCATATGCTTTCTGTAACACAATACATCTCAGACTCTGAGTCTTCAGCATTCATTTTTCCTACAAAGATATTCATATTTTCAGATACAAAACATATCAGAACACATAAAACAAAAGTGTAAATGATGTAACATTTTGTAAATGAGTGTTCTAAATGTAATGTATCTGAATATAATCTCTGCAAAGTTAATACTATATACAAGTACTCAAATCTAAGTTGCTTTTAATGACAAGGTTAGACTTATCTTCCTTTCAGTGTATTTTGCATAAATATACTTTCTAAATATAGCCAGATATGCATTTCTTAAAGAATGATACTGCTTATTTGTTTATTTATTTATTTATTTATTTCGATAGAGGTAATGATATCATCAAAATAATAAAAATAGCACCAAAACCATAAAATAACACAATTTTATAATATCTTTCAGGTTTCTTTTAGGTGAGACATTATTTAAAAAGTCTATTGTTTTTTATTTTGTCTCATTATTGATTGTCATTTCTGAGAGCATTTAGGTTTCTAAATGTGTTTTCTTTCTTAATATAATTTTGATGATGGATAATCAGTCCATATTTGCATCTTTGACATTTAAAATTAAATTGTAGAAAATAGAATTAAATGTAAATCAATATATGATGAATTACTTTTTTAATAATTCCAATTCAGCATTTTAAAGAGTACCTTAACTGTCAATTCATAAATATTAAATGCAAATATGTGCAAATAAAAATGATTGCTTATAGCTTGGTTTCCTGAATAAAAACTTGTATAATTAGATTTTAATAAAATGCATTTTGTAATTATTAAGCCATCAAATTAGTTTAAACTGTATTCAAGTGGAAGTACAAAACCAAGATCTATTCAGGACTAATCACCATAGTGAATACTTCCTGAGATTTTCCTGTATTTGAGACATTGTATTAGATTCTATGTCTTTGGGTAAAAAGCAAAAACAAGTTAATCAGGAAAAATCACCCTTGAGATTAAATCCTTAATGTAGGGGAGAATAGTCAAGGAATGTAATATCCTCCATCATATACTCTACAGATGGGCATATGCTGTAAAGGCATTGATGAAAGGAAACAATTTTACTTTTAGTGTACATCATCCTTCCAAAATTAAATATTAAATAGTGAAGGTCCTGTTGTACTGTTTTGTTTTTTTTTTTTCTGGAAGATATTCAACTTTTCAGGCAATCAGCATCTCAGAGGTTCTATGTTGATATTCAGTGTCACTATGATTTGTTCATTTGATGACATACCTACTCCTGGGTATTCAAATTTTGAGATTTTTTTCTGTATGGGAGAAACAAACCTCATACAGGTTATACATAGACTTTGCCATGCAATATTATACATTCTTTAAAACAATGTTAGAAAACTTTATACACAGTTATACACCACTGTGCAGACCTTTTCTTAAGGTGGGAAAATAAAATTGTATATAATACAAACTCACAAGAATAAAAGTTTTCTAAAATTTTATTTTTTAATTCATATGTCTATCCTGCAACTGGGGTTCCACCAAGCTAGTTATGGTATTCCCCAAAAAGAATTTTGTATTTCCTGGTGAAATAGCAAAATTACCTCATCTGAACAATAACAATATACTTTGTTTGAGAAGAATATTTTATGATAAAATTATATGTAATACCTATACTTCTATTTATTTACCCAAACATTTAGAACTCACATATTTGGATTCATTAAAATTGCTTGTAGATTTATTTCCAAAACACTGTCTTTGATTTAAATATAAAGAACATTTTGATAGTATAATTTTTAGGGATCGAATATAGGTAAGTATTTAATATTGTGATATAGAAGTGGATTTTATTCCAAAGCATAATACAAATACTATGACCGAGGAATATTTTCTTACTTTGCAAGCTCTAAGCCTAGATCAATAAGGAAAGGACTCCGTTACATGACTCCAATAGACCTGTACTATGTCTTAATCTATATGGAACTTCTTAATTTTGTCCCTAAGAAATGGAATAGTAAAAACAGGACTCGGTAATATTATTATGGTTTCTTAGTTAGAAGGTACCAGCTACTCCAAGATTGAATAGGAAGACTGATGATTGTGTCCCATGCTCTCATTTTCCAAAAGTAACTCTGTTTCACTATTTTGCTCCTTGGACTGAGCTCCAGTGAAGAACCTGGTTTCATTTCCTATAAATTCTCTTTGTCTGTGTCTCTGTATCTGTGTCTCTGTGTCTCTGTCTCTGTGTTTCTGTGTCTGTCTGTCTGTCTGTCTGTCTGTCTGTCTGTCTCTCTCTCTCTCTCTCTCTCTCTCTGTGTGTGTGTGTGTGTGTGTGTGTGTGTATCTGTTTCTCTTTATAAAGTCAAGATTTCTCTATGTCTGGAACACCTGGAATGCCAAAGGCCAGCCTCTGCTTGGAGAAGGCTTCTGAGAAAAGGGAAAACTAAGAGTGGCAAAACAAATGATTCAAAGTCAAATCATGGGTTACAAGCTGACAGCCTATGTTCTGCTTGAGACAGATTTCCAGATTTCACCCTCTCTGTATTCTGTTTGAGAGAGCTTTTTCTTGCTATTCTAAAATCTCTCTAGTTAACTCATCTCTTGCAGATCAAAAGCTCAGGTTTTTATTTATATATTAGTTCAGTCATTACACCAGATTCCCTTTTGATTTTCCCATGAGTCAGTATCCAATTACCCTAGCCCCTTTACAAACACAGACAAGATAGGTGGGTGGAAGCTCAAGCTGAAATTACCATTCCCACCACACCTGGGCTTGAGTCTTTAGATTCCCCTGTCCTATACTGACAAATGCTTACGGGTTATATTTACTATTGCAATATGTCAACTGAAATGACCTAAGCTCTAGGGGATTTGCTGTACTTTACCTGACAGCTATTATTGACTTAGATGTTCATCTTTCCCCCACCCCAGCTCAACTCATAATATTTTGTAGATAAAAATGTTTACAGTAAGTACAATAAGCAGAAAGACTTACAGTGGACTATATTTTGCCCTGAAAATTTGGAGAGAGAGAGAGAGAGAGAGAGAGAGAGAGAGTGAGACAGAGAGAGAGAGAGAGAGAGGCACACACACACACACACACAGAGTGTGAGACAGAGAGAGAAAGAGAGAGAGAATAAAATAGAGTAAGAGCAATGACAGTAAAATCAATGACACTTCTTTTTTTTTTATTTTTATTTTAGATATTTTCTTTATTTACATGTG
>NW_022196915.1:97469424-97500203 GCF_008632895.1 Mastomys coucha | reverse complement strand
ATACCCAAAAACTACTGCAACATGTAACAAGGACACATGCTCCACCATGTTCATAGCAGCCTTATTTACAATGACACTTCTTATACCAGAAAAAGTAGCATTGAAAGTTTAAGACCTGGTAATGTTGCTTTGATGTACTTACAGTGTAATTATAGAATACTTAATGACTCATTGATTAATTAAGATAAAGAATTGAAAATGAAAGTGTATGAAGTCAGATCTAGCCTGAGCTTGGGAACTTCTTCATTTGATTGTTTTCTGGCAAGATTATCATTGTAGCCTAGGAAGGCTACAATGGGACCATACAAGAAACCATAAGAGACCATAACAGACAAGGGACCATAAGAGAAAGATTCCTGTAAGTCTAGACATATCAGAGACAGGAGTTTGATTTAGGGAGCCCGTGTCAATGAGTAAGGTAGAAGTTTCTAGGACACTATGAAGCTCAAAGCTCTATATGTATACATGCTAGCCTACCCATGCCTCTACGTGTACAGTAATGTACAACATTAATTTTCATAGGTGTAATACCTCATCCAAAATAGAAAGAAAATAAATGGATTCCAGTTAAAAACAAGAACAAAACAAAAACAAAAACAAAAAAATCCCCACCTAGATTAAATGTGAGTGGTAACACATAAAGATTCAAAACTACATGTGACCAAAGCCCTATCCTAGGTCAAAGTCAAAGACACAACACAAAGTTGTGGACATCCTATGGACAAGGATGAGTGTTAGGATCACATGTTTCAGGATTAAGATAAGCAAGCTGAAGAGCAAGTACATAGTGGTCTAAATCCATTTTCATCGGTTCTTCATTCATGAGGATCATAAAGAGTTGAAACTCTAGATATAGAAAAACTATGGATAATGTAAATAACAATAAAATGCAAACTGCTAACTTTTGAGGAACAAGGCTGGCAGATATTTGCTGCCTTCCAGGGAGTATAATCGGGCAAGGTTAAAGAAGGCTAGGTGTTTTCCTAAGGTCGTTCTGTGTCTGCATTTCTAATTTAAATTTTTGAGTTACAACCTTTAATTCTTTGAAACCACTTACTTTCCCTAAATTTTAACTTGAAATGGCAAAATAATTTTACTATTTAACCAAAATTATAGCAACAGTTTTAAGATCATAATATATTGCCTTGGGAATTTGATGTTATACATTTTATAAGAATCTAGTAGACACTAAGGGGTAGATATGTTATGTAGAAAAGATTATATAAGCGCTTGATATGAGAGGGAACACATCTTCAAATGTCTGCCTTTATTTATAAAGTGAGACATGATGTTAAATACCAATTAATTAAGATAAAGATTGGTGACAACTACATAACAGAGAGAAAACAATAAGCAAAACAAATGGACAAATGCATATAAAAGTTGCCTTGTGGTTAAGGGGCCAGAAAATCCAATCCTTCTTCTCTGAGAAATCTCCTGGCACACACTGCTTTCTGACTTAAGGTCAGAGTACAACAAAAGTTGTGTAAATGATATTCTCTTTTGTCCCTCACACCAAAACGCATAGTTCTTTAGTCTTTTTCTCCCTTCCCAGTTTTTTCCTTTCCTTCTTTCTCCTTCATTTCTTGCCTTCATTTTGCTTTGTGTTCTTCCTCTGGTTTCCAATTATTTACATTTTTTTTGTTTCCTATTCCATCTTGTTCTTCCCTGTACTTCCATTTGAATTAGTCAAACATATTGAGCATTCAATTTACTGAAAAATGTGTTTGTCATGAATGATTTATATAACCCATCCCAAATCTATTAAACAACAAAATCCATGGAAATTAATTATATTCACCATTGTTGACAAATTAAAGCTTTTCAGAGTCATCTCCCATGGAATGGAAAAAACTGAATTTGTCTAGAAGAAGGATGAGGCTCTTTTGTATTATCTCAGCAGATAGACTCATCTCTTCATGGGATAGAGAAACAAAAATTCCCAAAGAAAGAATGGAGGGTTACCTTAGTACAAACAGGAAAATAACTGAAATTTATGAATTACAATTATCAACAAGAGCTTTAGTAATGGCTTTATGGGATGCAAAGGAAGTAACACAGAAATAGAATATTGATAACACATTATGACTAGGAGGAAAAATTTATTTTACATTAGAAAATATATCAATGTATCTATTTTATGCCAATGTCAAGTATTTATATTGTTATAATAGTTCTGTAGTACAACAGAAGACCCTGTTGGTTACACTCAACCATCCGAAATCAGATATCAATCACTCAGATCGCAGTAAGTTTAGCTGAGCTTCATTGGAAGGATTATGTCATAAGAAAGCTAAATTTTCAAATATTTTATGGTCTCATTGATTATTTCCTTCCTGGCTTCCTTTCACTTCCCATTTAGACAGACCTGTCATTTATGTTTCTTCTGGTTTCTATTCAAAACTTTTTACTGAATGGTAAGTCTCCAATTAACAATACTCTATTCTATCTTTTTTTTTTTTCTGTATGTGACTTCACTGTATTAGTGTGTATGTTCACTTGAAAATTACTTGAAGAAAATTTGGTATTCGAAACATCCAGACTTTGTATATCTATAGTGAAACTGCACTGGTGAGGAGGCTAATTAAGGAAATTCTTCCTTAGATACGAGTATTGGCATGTCTTTTTGCATGGTAAGTATTTTTAAAATATAATTACTCTAAACCTGAAATAAGTTAATGACACCTCTTTAAAACATGCATTATGATTAACTGGAAATTTCATGAATATCTTGTAATTCTTTCTATTTTAGCTACACTACTCTTAGAAATAGGTTTCTTCCTGCATCAAGTGACCTTAATGGGATAACATTTAACTTTAGCATGTATACAATCTTCCATATAATGTGAAATTTATTGCTTATATAATACATATTCATCCAAAAGTGGCAATTTTATCTAGTTTTCAGACTATATCATTTAGAAAGTAATGACAAGAAAATAAGGCATTATTTCTTCAGTACAGTTAAATATTGATCATCTGCTTCTTCTCTATGAATTATTTAGGTTATGTTGGTTTGGTCAAATGTTTAGTCCCAGATATGGAGGTAAATCTGCACTTGTAAAGTATTAGAATTTACATCTATTTTGAAACTTACTGCAATACTTTCAGTGATTTCACAATAATATTCTCGAGTACCCATATCATTCTACTTTAAAGGAACTCAGACTTTTTACTTACTATGCCTGCCACCTATAGGATTGGAGATGTAGAAGGTATAAGTTGCTCCCCAGTCATTGCTACTTTGTTAACTTTCACAGTAGCTGTCAATTCTGTGGAACACTCTATCATTACTCTGCATCTATTTTATGTAAGAACTCAAGAAATTCAATTCAAGCTGTTTATTTGAAAGAATGACTTCTTACACTGTGACTGGGAAATACACATTTGCCTTTATTCAATACTCTCCCAGAGCATGCTATGACAAGGAAATTTCAGTTTTGGAACTGATATGGAAACAGTCACTTATGAAGAATGTGACTTCTAGTTAACCAAACCAGTGCACCAATCTCACAGTCTATTTGGCTTCTCAGCCATACCTACAGCCAACACATGATATATATCTCCAAAGGAAAACAATGATTTTCTTCTCAGGTTTATTTTTCATATTCAATTTCAAAAATGACTTTTCAGCTTTATGTACTGCCATTCTAAACATCATCTTCTGTTTTAAAATGTTTTACCTAAGCATTTCATACATACTTCTTCATATACCCTGTTTCCTAAAGGAAAATGTTGACTTTAGTTCCTTTGTTGCTATATTCAGGTAGGAATTTTATTGTACATATTTATCTGTTGCTGATTCTCAACCCTTCCCCAAACCTGTTGTAAATAACTGAGTAAGTTTTCTATCTAAAATCAATTTACTTAGTAAATAATAATATCAGGATTATTTGTATTAAAATGACCACCTGTTATACTTTATGATACAGGATTTCAGTGATTTACTTTTTAAGTGCTGCTAAGTAGCTAATACTATATTTTGCTGGGCAGTGGTGGTGTATGCCTTTAATTCCAGCACTTGGGAGGCAGAGGCAGGCGGATTTCTGAGTTCAAGGCCAGCCTGGCCTACAGAGTGAGTTCCAGGTCAGCCAGGGCTACTCAGAGAAATCCTGTCTCGAAAAACAAAAACAACAACAACAACAAAAAAGCAAAAAACAAACAAACAAACAAAAAACTAATACTATATTGGAGTACAGCCTAGTTTCCATAAACTTAATTAATGGAGGCACATATATCAGTTAAGTAGAAGTCACTAGAATACACTAAAAATGTGGAGATAAAATGTAAATTTTTACTGTTTTTAAACCATATTTATAATTTGTCATTTGCTACATGGAAATAAAATTAACTTCATTTTTTAACGATATTTGAGAAATGATGGTTCTAAGCAACAAGAATTTGGTTAAAGCTGATTTAAATCACGTGGAAATTTTAGACAGTTTACTTTTAATGTTAACATATACAGTTTTGATATGGCTTTGACGAGACATTTCTCAATGTCTTTCTTTAAAGTGTTGCAGAATATCAATAATGCATACCTCTCAAATGTTGTCCACACAGCCATAGCAATGGCATGCTAGGTCTATCAATGATTTCTGCCTCATTTATCAAAATAACCTTCAGTTTCTCAAACACAACATTATAATCATTAAATATAATGTTCTTATGTTCAAAATCTATTTCTTGCTTCATATGTGGTAAAACATATATATGTGTGTATTTTTCAGTTTATTAAAATTTATGACTTACATCTTGTATCATATTTTAAATTGGTGTATTTTTCACTAAGAACATAAGATTAATATTAAAATTAATATCTATAATTTTCTTCTAAAATATATATTAATTACATTGTGTACCATTTAATGTTAGTGCTTTAACAGCACTTTTTACTTGTACCAGACATAGTGTCTAAATGTGTGAAAAAAGTTATTGAATAAAATAAAAGAATTTAATGACTAAATAAGTAAAAAAACCACATTTTTTAAATATAATCTAAAAGACATAATTTTTTTTTACAATGATTTTATTTTGTCGGTAAGTCGGGCATTAGAAGTAAATGATATCTTAAATTGCAACTAGTTTTAAGTATTTGCCATAAGACAGATTAAATATACAATTTAAATTATTATATACAAAAATAGGTATTTTGATATTTTAAGTGATTTATTAAATTTTAAACTAAGGCTAACTATTATGCTGTATACATTTGTTAGAATAGCAGGTTTTGGTAGAAGTGGTGAACACATCAACCAAAAAAAATGATGTAAGAAAAAGTCCACAGAATTAGTATTATGTTCAAAGACCAGAAGCAAGAAAAGTATAATGAATTGTGGGAACAAAATAGGTCCAAGATATGCTGAAAAAATATTAAAGTGTCCAGTTTCTTGTACCTAGATTTCAAGTGTCTATTAAGTTCAAATCTACTGTTCGTGTTAAAATGCAATGACAACAATAAGGAGCAACATGTGTGAGACAAAGCTACAGTAAGATTCATGAAAGATACATCGAAGAATAGCCTATCAGCAGAATAAAATACAATTTACTGGAAATTATGTTCTCCTACTAACAAGGATAATTCATTAAAAATGAAACAAATGCTGGAATGACAAATAGAGCTAAAGCAGTAATTTATATGTCTTTTTCTACTTTTGTTGTCAAATAAATATGCTACAGAATTGATTTCCATTGGAGGTGAGATAAGTCAAAGCCAGAGGCATGAAATCTCACAGGGCAGTGAGTCTCTGCTCCTAATATACAGAGATTCCAACTGTGTGCAAACATTAAGGATAACAGCAAAGCTGGAACAAGACACAGGAAAGCTGACTGTGTGCTGATTAGGAAGTACTCAGGAGACGAAAGACGTAAAAGATGAATTTCTGCAAAGCCGTCGTCCCAGTCTGTTGCTGTACAAATCTGTTTTGAGTCTGCATTGCCTGTGCTGATCTAGGAGCCTTAGTGAAGGAATTTGAACTACACTGGTGTCTCTGTTTTCTGAGAAATGTTCAGCACATAATCAACAATGCCAGTTACAAAATGAAACAAAGTATCTTACCACATAAAGACAGAAGTTCTACACACACTTTTTATACATAGATAGTTAACTAGACATTATAAAATATATTAAATTGAGAATTTTATTATGAGTCACAATATTAACAATTTTATTATAACAAATTTCAGGAGGACATACAGATGCAATGGAACTAGGAAACTCAATGTTTAATTTTTGGTAAATCATACAATTGTTAATAGATTAAGAACATAGTGTTAGAGTTTTCTAGAAACAAAGAGCTGAGAGAATGAATACTCACATATTTGTTATTTTTTATTATTAGATATTTTCTTTATTTACATTTCAAATGATATCTCCTTTCCTGGTTTCCTCTCCAAAAAAAAAAAAAAAAAAAAAAAAAAAACAAACAAGCCTGTTCCCTCCCCCGTACCCCCTCTCTCTCCTTACAACCCCACCCTCTCCCACTTCCTGACCCTGGCATTCACCTACACTGGGGCATAAACCTTCACAGGACCAAGGGCCTCTCCTCCCATTGACTACGACTAGGCCATCCTCTGCTACATATTCTGCTGGAGCCATGAGTCCCACCATGTGTACTCTTTGGTTGGTGGTTTTGCATCTGGGAGCTCTGAGGGTACTAGTTAGTTCATATTGTTGTTTGTCCTAAGGGGCTACAAACCCTTCAGCTCCTTGGGTCCGTTCTCTAGTAAAGACTATTCAAGCAACTTGTCTTTAAATAGTAACGATCGTCTCTCCTTTGGTAGGCTGAGAATCAGAGAGTTGCTCTGGGGAAGGGAGCTCATGCAGTTTTAATCTGGTGCAGAAAATCTGTAGGGTTCTTGGAGAGATGGGAGTCCTTAGCAGATATCTAAGAAACACTGGCCCTGGTTTCTTTGATGGAATCAGCAGAAGCAGCAACAGGGCAAATTGACTC
Source organism: Mastomys coucha (assembly GCF_008632895.1). Classification (NCBI taxonomy): domain Eukaryota; kingdom Metazoa; phylum Chordata; class Mammalia; order Rodentia; family Muridae; genus Mastomys; species Mastomys coucha. The sequence continues at coordinate 97,493,250 of NW_022196915.1, read as the reverse complement.
TGAAGCAAGAGGAAATATGAGAAAGCAAGAGGCAAAAGTCTTACCTTCCTTGCGCTATTCTCTCTGGACTACTACCCAAACATGCTGGCCACATTTGAGATAGTTCCTTCCACATCAGTTATGATAATCAGGACCATTCCTCCTTTGATAAATCCTACTCAAGAGATTCTGATTTATAGTATATTGACATTAAAACCCACCATTGCACTGTTGAAACCCCAAAGGGTTGTACTAGACACAGATGATTAATTCCTTTATTATCCATTGAAGCAGATGATAGCTTTTAATTTATTTTATTTATGTAGAAAAAGGTTCTAATGATTCTTAAATATGAGTACTGTATATCACATTCTATTTACTTACTTTAAAGCTAATTTTATTGTTAACTTATGCACAGCAGATTGATATATCAATTATGCATAGTATGCATGTAATTTTGTTCTCTGATTTTTAGACACATGTATAAGTTGCATAATTTTTAATCAGTTTAGGGATAAATTTCCTAAGATATATATAGATTCCCTAGACTGCAAATTTCAAAATTCTTTTTTGTCACGACTTTAAGGAATAAATCCATCTTTACACATATATGAGTTTCACCATAGCATAGAACATTCTTTTCTTACACACTGGAAAATGTAATGTCCATTATTGTTAGCCACTGTCACCCCCATTAGAATTGTATTTCTAAAGTTATGATAATTGGCATAAAGAGAAATACACAAAGAAAATTCAAAAGCAACTCAGAGATAAACAAACAAAGAAGAAATTATGGTATTTATAGAATTGTAAGAGTAAAGAAAAGTATTGATGAATGGTAAATATTCTCAAAAGTATTTTTAAGTCATGTGGAAACATAATTATGAGGAAGTAAAATATGATATTAAGTGAATATTTATTGCTGATATGGGAAATTAAATTTTCAGAATTACTGTATTCAAAAGCATTCTTGAGTGTAACAGTGTCAATAATAAATTATCGCTCTGAGTATTGTTATATATTCATATAGACAGGAAGAAAACTGACATTACCTGATTTTTTCCTCTGTTAAATTCTATGACAAAACTATGTTAGTGCAAGTTATATAATGTAATAAGCTTTCGACACCTAGAGTAAAGAAGTGGATGGAAACTCATTCCCCCTCTATAGTTTACCTTAGAAGGACAGGGTTATAGGAAGATCATTTATGGAGATCTGAAGAAAGAATTCAGTGCTTCTTATGCTGACTTAATTGTTGTGCATTAAAAACACAACATTCCAGGGATAGCCTAAATCTAGTATCTATCTATCTATCTATCTATCTATCTATCTATCTATCTATCTATCTATTATCTATCTACCACAAGAAAAGAAATTACAAATATGATTCAAATTTATAGCTATTTGTCATCACAATTACAGTAATAAAGACATTAACTTTTTCAACAAACTACAGACACATAAAATTAGTAACTTAGGATCCTAGATCAAAGAGAATGCCAATTTTATCATGAAACACTCAAGTTACAAAGAGAACTTAATGAAAGTATTAAATGATATAGGAAAACAGAAAAAATGTGAATTAAGCATATATTCAGAAGTGGGAAGACAGTGACAGAAATGTTAGATGAGTGGGTAGAATTCAATAGATACATGAAGTAGAGTGGAAACCAGTAGATATGAAGGACTTATGTTAAGAATGACCAAGTGTACAGAAGACACAAAAGCTAATATTAATATGAAAAATTACAAAGAATTAAAGACATGTTAAACACTGATGGTTGAAAGGACTCCTACAGTTTCAAACAGATTCACTAAAATAAAATCTCCACAAAGAATGGTGATACCATCAAAGAGTCATTTCAAAAGCAATGAAATTAATGGATTCTTGAAAAGCAAAAGAAGAGTCAAATTGAGATCAATGGTTAATATTAAAGGGAATAAAAATTAGTATTTTCTCATATGTGAATAAAATAATTTGAATGCTGAATTTCTATCTGACCAAAAGATTATTATAATTACAGGTAAAGAATTTATTTGCATTATTTCTGTTGCCCCTCAGGGCTTCAGTTCTATTCCCCCCATCAAAACCTGACCATGTTCCCCTCTTTCCCTCCATGTTTCCTTTCCCACTGAAGTCTCTTCCTTCCTCCCTGCCTCCTGTGATGGCCTTCTCTCCCTCCAAGGTGGCACTGAAGCATCCTCACTTGGCCCCTTAGGCTTGTTAACCTTCTTCAGTTCTGTGGATTGTATCCTGGGTATTCTGTACCTTTTTATTTTTGATGAATATACATTTATTAGTGAGTGCATACCATGTGTTTCCTTTTGGATCTGAGTTACCTCACTCAGGATGATATTTTTTAGTTCCATCCATTTGTCTGCAAAACTTGGGATGCCCTCATTCTTAATAGCTGAGTAGTATTCCATTGTGTAAGTGAACCACATTTCCTGTATCTATTCTCCAGTTGTAGCACATCAAGTGAAAATATTAAGAGGTTCATTGGGGTACTTTTGGAAATACTAGAAATGAAAGATTTTCCAAATGGAACCAAATTTATATGGGAAGTTTATATGAGAATGTTTAAAGATATTATAAGCCAAATAAATATGTTCATGTATTAAGAAAATGAAAAATTAGGTAGAATCACTACATTTATATATAAAAAAGAAATATAAAAATTGCTCTTGTGACATAAAAGGTAATCCAGTAGTGAGTACTGATAAAGCTATAAGGGAATATGATTGATGAAGCACATAATAGAAATCTTGTGCATAAGTAATACAAATGTAAAGAAGCCTCATTAATTAAACACTGTATTTTCTTTTGCAGCAATGACCTGCTTTACCATATCAATTATAAATCCCCTCTATTGACCAAAGCATATTTTCAATAATCTAGTGGAGAACTAGTTTTGTTAGTTCAATTATGAAGACTAAGCATCAGTAGCACAGTGTCTTTGTTTTCCTGCCTCATTGATGGAGATGACTTTTGTAAAGTGTCTTAAATTATTCCCTAACATAATACTTAACATTTAGATGGCCAGGAAAACTGTCAGCTCTGTCTTTAAGCCTGTTTTCCTCTCTCATATTTTCTAAGGTATGAGACAGAAACTGGCATTCAGTATGGCTGATGAGAGACAAGCCACTTTCAAGGAATGCCAGAAAGATCAGATGAATGAAACTTTCCAGTTTGACATTCATGGAGAAATGAACACTACTCTGAAGCAATAAAAAATCTATTCTACATAAAATGAGATGTTTAATCCATGATAAGAGCCCTTCTCTAAAGTAAATGTTAAATACTAACAAAGGTAATTGTTTCCTCTCACTTTAGGATCCATGATAGAAAAAAAATTTATTTAATACATATATATATATATATATATATATATATATATATATATATATGTGTGTGTGTGTGTGTGTGTGTATGTGTATGTATATGTATATATATGTGTGTGTCCTCTTTGGGATGAGATGGAATATCAATTTAATTTTAATTTTCTTTTTATTTGATGAGTATATTAATTATTTGTCTTGTTGCTGGGAAAAACTATCCTGAAGGAGACTAGTGGAGGAAAGAATTTATTTTACTTCACAGTTTGAAAATGCAGTCTAAAATTTTACAGGACCCTGTCAGAGTATCCTAAGATTGATTGTTCCATTGCATACATACAAAGAAATTGCATACATACAAAGAAAGATGCCAGCTAACCTGTGACTTTTTATTCACTGTAAAATCCAAGCTTTTGGATTTGTGCCACATACAGCTAAAATGTGTGTTCCTAATTCAGTGAACTTAACCTAAAGGATATCTTCCAGGCTACAGTTAAAATGTGTGTTCCTAATTCAGTGAACTTAATCTAAAGGATATCTTCCAGAGACTAGTCTCTTATGTGAATCTAGATCTCCTTGTTCTGACAGGTATTTTCCCTTTTATTTCTTGACACTTACATATCCCTCTTTCAAAACTATCTTTTACCACCATTTCTTCCTAAATTCATGATCCCTTCTTTAATTATTACTGCTATCCCACTTCCTCCATTGGAAGTCTTGCCTGACAACAAGAGATATTATTTCAGGATCCATATTCTCCATTACATGTAGTATTAACAAGGGTCACCCTCATAGATTGTTAGGAATCTCCCTTGTACTAGGTTTGTAGCTCATCCTAGAGATGTGTGAACCAGGTCTTATATTTCATTTAAAGAAGGAAAGCAGATACAATATTAAATGCAATGGTATGTTTGGAAACTCATATTCTTCTCTCTAATTCCAGGGAGGAATCCCATGCCTGATAATGAAGATATTGGTAAACAGTACATAGTACTTGGGAGGAACACCATCATTTCATGAGTTATTTATATTTAAATCAAAAAACAAAATCACATACATAGTATATATAGTATATACATGCTTATACACATAAACATACTTATTATATTTGTAAGTTATCTTATTATCATATATTTTAAGGTGACTTACAATTTTATATCTTTATTGCTTTTCTTTTACAGATCTTTACCATATTCCTAGCTACTTCCTTGTTCACCCTTTGTTGTCTATCTTCAACTCTCCCCAGTGAAAACCCTGAATACTTCAGGCTCCCATTGTTTAAAAATTATTATGAAATCAGTTTCTGAATGGTCACATCTTACTTTCAGGTAGACCATTGCTTTTTACATTTTTTAAAATAGTTTTTTATAGTTAAACATTTAACATTTTTTATTGCTCTTACTATGTTTTGAGTTTATTTTCTCTCTCTTCCAAATATATAGGTTGAACTCTTCATCAAAACTGTAGTAGCATGAGGTCAGAGGACAAAAACTGTATTGGTGCTTTTATAGACAGGTAAATAAGCCTCCTACCACATAAGCATTCAATGAGACAACTATAATTGACCCTGATAGTAGGTCCTTATGATATTGCTGCATCTGCAAGCTGGACTGTGATATACAAGGACTCCAATTTATGATAAATATAGCTCTTTGTAATACTTTCTGTTGTGTTTTATTTAGGCAAAATGGAGTACAGTGTTTTATGTGCAATTTTAATCCATTACATAAAATGTATATGCATATATGTATTTATATATTATATATATTTATCTATATATCCATGTTATAAAATTAATTATCACTTATTGGTCTGTATGCATATGTGGCACCTTGTGGTATATATGTGTTGGTATGTAAGTTGTGGTCTACAGGTAGGAATCAGAAGACAGCATTTTAAAATTTATTTTCCATTTCTACCATTAAATGAGTTCAAGAGATCAAAACCAAGTAATTCAATATGTACAGAAAGAGCTTTTACCTACAGAGTTATTTCACCAGTGTGTGTGATTCATTTATTTTTATTCTCTGTGTATAAATTTCACCTGAGTGCATGTAGAAACAACACATGTATGTATGGTTCTTTAGGACAACAGCTAAAGCACTGAATTCCCTGGAATTTCCATAATAATCAGTTGGGAGCAAGCTGCTCTGTGGTTGCTGCAACATTGTGAGTACTCTGCAAGAGATAGCTACTGAGCCATCTCTCTTGTTTAAACTCATCTTCTCAGTTAAAAGGCACTATTCTGGCACCTCTTCATATATTATGTTTTCAATTAATGAATAAAAATGTACAATGGTATTGAAGAGTATTTTTTCTTTATGAATTCTGCCCTCACACTCTGAAATGCCTTTTATACAACTTTGATTCAGTGCCTTATATATACATCAAATTAAAGGAATGCAGACCCCATGATTCTCCTGCAGACCAAGACACCTTCAGATTTCTTAATTTGTTCTTCTTTTTCTTACAGAATAAATGATGTTAAGTGTGTCTTCCATTTAAAACCTCTACCTTGTCCTTCTCCTTTCTTTCTTCTTCTTTTATCATACATTCTGTCATTAGTGCATTTTAATAGAGATATCTCAATATTATTTATATTCTATCTATTCCTTACATATGTTTCTTGTAACAGTATCTACATATCAATGATAATCATCACTAATTTATAGTGAAGTAACTTCCATTTTCTATTTCTTAAAACTCTAATATCTACCATGTATTTTTGAGGATGAATCTGAATATATAAAATGTGTATGAAAATTTGTTACTCTTTGTAAAATTAGGAGTTGGAGAAATGTTTTCATTTGTTTACTAAAACATATTATTAATATGTCATATATGATCATAATTCAAATTATAAAAATATACTATGAAGCCTTAACATCATGGTTATATTGTAGGTGCTCAGTGATAATGAAAGAACAGACCTTGTTTCCTGATTATATTTATTATAAGGGAGTTTACTCATTGCTAAGTTTTATATAAACTATGAAATGTTTATTGATCTCTTTGTTTTGAAAAATAACAGTTTGAAAGGATAGTTTTTTTTCACAAATAGAACGTTCAATTTAGGCCAAGGCAGTATTCTCCCATGCACTTAAAAAATGTATTCTAGACTGATGTTTTCTGAACTGAGGGAGAATTTGAATCTCACAATCTAAATCACGATTTTTCAACTATATTATAAAAATTTGAGTTATAAAAAGAGTAGTTAGTTTTTTGAGACATATAGAAAAATAGTGACTTAGTCTGTTCATTTTAAAGAAAGTAATATCCATAAATTACTTTGCTGATATATGTCATGCTGTCTATTTTATTTTTTGCCAAAGCAATCTAGAGATTCAATGCAATCCCCAACAAAATTCTAACTCAGTTTTTCATAGAGTTATAAAGAGCAATTTGCAAATTCATTTGGAATAGAAAAAAAAAACAGAATAGCAAAAAACTATTCTCACCAATAAAAAAACATCTGGGGGAATCACCATACCTGTCCTCAAACTGTATTGCAGAGCATAGTGAGAAAAACTACATGATATGGGTACAGAGACAGGCAGGTTGATCAATGGAACAGAACTGAATACACAGAAAAGAACCCAGACAAATATAGCCACTTGATCATTGACAAAGGTGCTAGAACCATCCAGGTGAAAAAAAGACAGCATTTTCAATAAATGGTGCTGTCTTAACTGGAGGTCAGAACATAGAAAACAAATTGATCCACTCTTATCCCCTTGTACAAAACAAGTCCAAGTAGATCAAGGACCTCCACATAAAACCAGACATACTAGAATTAATAGAACAGAAAGTGGGGAAGAGTCTTGAAAACATGGGCACAGAGGAAAATTTCCTAAACAGAGCAGCAATTGGCTTATGCTCTAAAATCAACAATTGACAAATTAGACCTCATAAAATTGCAAAACGTCTTTAAGGCAAAAGACACTGTAAACAGGACAAGACAGCAAGGAATGATTGGGAAAAATCTTTACCAACTCTACTTCTGTTAGAGTGATAATATCCAATATATACATAGAACTCAAGAAGTTAGACTCCAGAGAACCAAATAACCCTATTAAAAAAATGGGACAAAGCTTAACAAAGAATTCTCATAGCAGACATTCCCAACAGTGGCTCTTACAGTTTTTCTGCCCTATCTTCTTGAAGATCCATGGGCTTCAGTGAGGGGAATGTGATACAGATGCCCCGTTTAGAGCCCAACAAAAAAAAAAGAAAGAAAGAAAGAAAGAAAAAAGGAATTATCAATTGAGGTATACTTAATGGTTGAGACAAACCTAAAGAAATGTTCAACATTCTTAGTCAGCAGGGAAATGTAAATCAAAACAACCCTGAGATTCCACCTCACACCAGTCAGAAGGGCAAAGATCAAAAACTTAGGTAATAGCAGGTGCTGGCTAGGATGAGAACACTCCTCCATTTTTGGTAGGATTGCAAGATGATACAATCACTGTGGAAATCAGTCTGGTGGTTCCTCCGAATAATAGACATAGTACTATCTGAGGGCCCAGCTATAATACTCCTGGGCATATACCAAATAGATATTCCAGTATGTAATAAGGACATATTCTACACTTTGTTCATATCACCATTATTTCTTTCCAGCCAGAAGCTAGAAGGAACCCAAATATCCTGAGTGAGGTAACCCAGTTACAAAAGAACACACATAGTATGCATTCATTGGTAAGTGCATATTAACCTAAAAGCTTGGAATACCCAAGATACAATTCCCAGACCACGAGAAGCTCAAGAAGAAGGAAGATCAAAGTGTGGATGCTTCAGTTCTTCTTAGAAGGGGGAACAAAATACTCATGGGAGAAAATATGAAGACAAAGCGGTGAGCAGAGACTGAAAGGTCATCCAGAGACTGCCCCACATAGAAATCTATCCAATATACAGAAAACAAACCCAGACACTATTGTGGATGCCAAGAAGTGCTTACTGACAGGAGCCTGATGTAGCTGTCTCCTGAGAGGCTCTGCCAGAGCCTGACAAATAGAGAAGTAGAGGCTCACAGACATCCATGCGACTGAGCACAGGGTCCCCAATGAAGGACCTAGAGAAAGGACCCAAGGAGCTGAAGGGTTTGCAGCACCTTAGGACAAACAACAATATGAACTAACTAGTTCCCTCAGAGCTCCCAGGGACTAAACTACCAACCAAAGTGTACACATGCAGTGGCCCATGGCTCCAGCAGCATTATATAGCAGAGGGTGACCTTGCAGGGTATCAAAGGGAGGAGAGGCTCTTGGTCCAGGGAAGGCTGGATGCCCCAGTGTAGGAGAATGCCAGGGCAGGGAGGCAGGAGTGGTTGGGTAAATGGGGGAGCCCTCATAGAAGCATTGGGAGAGAGATTGGATAAGGGGTTTCTGGAGGTGAAACTGGAAAAGGGGATAACATTTGAAATATAAATAAATATAATATGAAAAATAAGCAAAACCAAGACAAAACATAACAAAAAACTTCCATTTTGCTCTTCTTAAAGTATCTATAGATATATGTAATCCAATGAAGAAGACAATTATAAAGAGTATACAATATATAAAAAAGAATACAGTAACTGAATCATCTACAGTTCATTTGAGTTTGGTACCCAACAGTGCCATACCACTGGCTTGTGGTATAGATTTATAGTGGCTGAGGAGTAAAATTTAATTTACTTTTGTCTAAACACATGGTTGAAATGACTGACACATTCATTAACTTCTTGAAACTGAAGAACAATAAAACAGCATTTGATAAGAAAGGCAATATCTTGGAAATAGGAATATAATACCTTTCATACTGTAGTGAATGAAGGACAAATCAATTTTCAAGAATATCAGTTTACAATAGTAAATTTTATCACTTGTATTTTGAAAACATTTGTTTACATATGTAGAATTCATTGTAAATTTATTGAAAGAACTACAAAATTATAAACAAACAAACACAAGAATTCTTTTTTTAAGTGCTAAAATGTTCTTTATTTACATTTTATCAACTTTGAAGAATCTATTGACAACAATTGGTTTTTCACAAATACTTGGCACTGTGATTGAGAATTTAGCTCTGTGGTAGAACATTTGCTTAGACATTACAAGGACCTGGCTCTCTTGCTAGCATTAGGAAAAAAATAGTACACATGGGACAAACACAAGAATTCTTATAGCTACAGAGTATTTCACAAGCAATAGAATACAGTCTTCGAAGAAGCAGTCTCAAAGTACCTCCAACTGGCAATACCATGCTATACTGGGATTAGGGAACATTATTCCCCTGGAACTTTCTAGAATGTTCTTCATATGCATGAAGAGAAATAATAGGTATGGACAAATCATAGTATAATTCCATATAAAATCATAAGCTCCATTAGATTTTCAGCATATAAGATTAAGTGAAAAGAAATTTAGTGGTCACATACACACACGCACACACACACACACACACACACACACACACACACACACACACATACAAGTCTATTTACTGTCAGGTACTGACTATAAAGACCTTGGAAGTATGTATGTGCATAAAGCCACATATGATTGAGAACACATTATCGCATAGTTAATAGAGAAACTGATACTTCATGTATTTTCCTACTTATTGTGTTCTCTTATAATTTTAATCTCTAAGTTATTCCTGCCTCATGAGGCACTTTAGATTTTATTTCAGAGTTTTCATTTGTTCTTTGAGTACTTGTCAACATATACTATAACTACTTGAAATTCCTCCTGCAACATTTTTCCCAACGTGTTTCTTCCCAACGCCACCAAGTCCAATTAATGAAGCTCATAGGCACCTGGGTTTTGGGAAATCTGTTAGACCATGTACAACCTACCAGGACACACATATCCAGAGGAAAGTAACCCAGGAGCTATCTCCTGCAAACAGTGCATCAACGAGAAGTTGGGCATTAAGTAAAGCTATGAACAAGTAAAATCAGCTGCTGTGAGTTCAGGAATACATTGGCCCTGCACTGGACAGAAGACACTGATTCACCCAAGCCCTCCTTTCTTATGGCTCTTATAAACTTTCCAGTATCTCTGTTATAATATTCTCTTAGCCTCAGAGATGAAGATGTATCATATAGATGACTCTTTAAGACTAAGCACTACCTAGTCCCTACTCTTCTCTTTAAGTAGTTGGGGTTCTCTTTATTAACTATTTTCATGTATAAAGGCTTCTTTGATGAGTACTGAAAGCTATGATAACCTGCAGATAAGGAGATACATATTCAAGAGTCAGTATGATGCTGTGTAAACTTAGGAAAGCAATACTACTAGGCTCTTCTCTATGGATTATGACTTTCTAGCCATGACTTCCTAGCACAGTTTATAGTATCAGGCCATAGAGCAAACCTTAAGTCCAATTAAAACATACTGGTAGTTATAACCATGTTTTGCACACACAACCATTGCACCAAATAAGCCTGTTTGAACAGATCAATCAATCAATGATTTGGTTCCTAGAAAACTTGTGCTGTGTTTTCTCTCCCAAAAGCATGCAGAGCCACTTCTAGTTAAAGATGATGCTTCTGTAGTAAACTGGGGGTTATAGGTTCTCCTGTAAAATCCATGACTTTACTAGCCTGGGAAGTTGACTAGGTTTCCAGAACCAAGGATGATTTCCTTCATATTCAGTGGATAGTATATCTAATTAGGAAGTTGTTGATTATATTCAAAATATGCATGCCGCTACTACCACCTAAGGATTACTGTGAAATGCTGGTCATTTTGGTTCACAGGTATCATGTCTGAGTATAACTATGCATTTTACTAAACAAATCCCTTGCTACACTACAGGAAGGTATCAGAGTTGTATAAAATACTAGAAGTTACAGAGAAATGATATTTTGGAGACAATCATCTCAGTTAAATCAGGTTCATATGAAATATTAATAAATAAAAAGTAAATTCAATTTACCAAGAAAATCTTAGCTCATCATTAAGAATGGCCATGCCTATAAGATTAATTATTTGAGATGACTTTATTGCATAACTTTCATGCATAATTCTCTTTCATTTCTTTAAAAATGTTCTATTTATCTTTTCATATATCCATGTGCTGCATTCTATTCCCTGGAAACCTTACCTGTTTTACCTTGGTCCCAGCTACATTCCTAAATACTTCCCTTAAAAAGATGCTTCAATACATATATTTCCTTGTGTTGTATATGTTTTACTTTACCATAGAATCCATCTGTAGCTCATAGATTGAGAGAAGGAAGGAGCACCTATGCCTCTGGATGTTTTGGGTTAGGAGCTTTTTGCTTTTTGCATTTTCTTTGACTGTTGTGTCAATGTTTTCTAAGGTGTCTTCTGCCCCTGAGATTCTCTCTTCTATCTCTTGAATTCTGTTGGTGATGTTTGCATCTATGGCTCCTGATTTCTTTCCTAGGTTTTGTATCTCCAGGGTTGTCTCTCTTTCTGATTTCTTTATTGTTTCTATTTCCATTTTTAGATTCTGGATGGTTTTGCTCATTTTCTTCACCTGTTTGATTGTGTTTTCCTGTAGTTCTTTAAGGGTTTTTTGTGTTTCCTCTTTAAGAGCTTCTAGCTCTTTACCTGTGTTCTCCTGTATTTCTTTGAGGGTGCTATTCATGTCTTTCTTAAGGTCCTGTATCATCATCATGATATGTGATTTTAGATCTGAGTCTTGTGTTTCCAGTGTGATGGTGTGTCCAGGACTTGCTATGGTGGGAAAATTGGGTTCTCATGATGTCAAGTGACCTTGGTTTGTGTTGTTTATTTTCTTATGATTGCCCCCCACCATCTGGTTAACTCTAGTGCTACCTGCCCTTGCTAAATCTGACTGGAGCCTGTACTTCCTGTGATCCTGGTTGTGTCAGAACTCCTCAGAGTCAATCTGTCTCTGGGATCCTGGGATTCTGGGATCCTGGGATCCTGGGATCCTGGGCTTGTTAGATCACCTGGGAGTGTGGCTTTCTCTGTGTGTTGGGGACTGACTGCAGAGCTTTTGCCCAAGGTCTGCTCAGAACACTAACCCAGACAGACTAGATGGAACCAGAGTCACTGTGCTCAAGGAGTTCCTGTGTGCCTGGTCCCACTGGTTTCAGGTACTCCCAGTGTTGGGACAGATGTTGGTTCCTGCTCACCTCTGATCCTGAATGTGTCAGAGATCCTGGGAGTGGAGCTTCTTCTGGGTGTTGGGGGACTGGCTGTGGAGCATGAGCCCAAGGTCTACTCTGGACCCAAGCCCAGACAGACTGGAAGGAACCCGAGTCACTGGGCTGGCGGAGTTCCTGTGTGCCTGGTCCAGCTGGTCCCAGTTACTTTCAGTGTTGGGACAGATGTTGGTTCCTGCTTACCTCTGATCCTGGGTGTGTCAGAGCACCTGGGAGTGAAGCTTACTCTGGGTGTTGTGGGACTGGCTACAGAGCTTGTGCCCAAGGTCTCTCTTACCTATATTTAAATTATAAAAGAGTACAAATTTTTAAAATAAATTGTTTTATCAAGAGAAAAACAATGTTCTTAGCAATGTTAAAATGTGTTTATAATTCTATCTAAAAGAGACAGTGAACTGAAACTGGAAATGATCAATGAGATAGTCTGAAGAGTTATACTAATATCAATACCATATCTAAGACATAAGTTTAGAAGACCCTCTTGTGGGATATAAAATCTTAATTTATAAACATTAGGCTGAGACACAGGACAGCTTAAAAAAATCTTATTCCAAATTGTAAAATGGGATTGAAATATTAGATTGAATATACATTATTTCCAAATTCTTAGCTATATTTAAAATATAAAAGATTACAAATTTTTAAAATAAAGTGTTTTACCAAGAAAAAACAATGTTCTTAGCAATGTTAAAATACGTTCATAATTCTGCCTAATAGAGATAGTGAACAGAAACTGGAAATCATCAATGAGATAGTCTGAAGAGTTACACTAATATAAGTACCGCGTGTTTTTACTGTGTTGCTTTGTGTCTCTGAGTGCACAGGCATACTCTAATAGTTTTATTCATTTAAAAAGGTTTGGCTTGATGCCATATAGAAAAAACATATGCCCGGAATGCCTATAATTCTGAGAAACATAGTAAAGAATTAAAAAAAATATATAGAACTCTTACACTAGGTTAAACATTCAGCATGTTAAGACGTGAAAAACATCATAAAATGCATTAGCTACCTTATTTAACAGGATGTCACCTGGCTTTATATGTACTTGAGCTAAGGCATTAGAGAACTATAAATGTCCTGATATTTTTCTTTGTTTCTGATAATTTTTATTTCATACATTCAACACTATCACAAATAAATATAGGATTTTATAATTAAAAAATCATCAGAAATTTTATGAAGATGTCACTGCACCATTATCAGGTACCAGTATGTGCCCTCAACTGAAGCAAAACACAGTAAAAATTATTTGTAAATGGAGTTTGCAGAGAATTAGTTTGCATGCAGCCATTTATGTAACACGAGTCAGCTTTCTTATTTTGATTCTGTAATAATAATGGCATTTTGTAATAGTGAGAATTATTTTTTCAAATATTGCATTGAGTGGCTGATAAATAATGTTCTGTGTAGCCTGCAGATGATCTATTATATTAGATTTTTTCAGTTTTAAATGAATGAGTTTATTAAATGTGTAGCTGGAAAAATAAAATGATAAATAACAAATAGCAGACAGAAGCTATTGAGAGATACCAAAGGAGCATTAGATGTGGAGTTTACAACATTCATCAGAAATGCAGTAGCCTGACTATGGAACAAACAAAGTGACATCATCAGATCAGGGCCTTACATGCATGCAACAAAAAGTACCTTGGAAAATTGAAGCAATCACCCTCAGAATTAATACTTTGCTCCCTGTTACCACTGTCAGTACTTTTATATGATGTGATAAGTGAAACATACCTCTACTGAAAAAAATGTATGTTTTAGTTCTTGCACACAAGCAGTATTTCTGTTCTTATTTTTCTTGTTTTTGAAGTTTTATTTTGTAACATGTTATAGTTTAATACTATCTTTACCTATTTTTAAATCAGTATAATAGATAAAAAAAATATCCAAAAATAATATTATGCACCTTTCTCCAAATGACCAAATATCATGTAAATATTATCTAAACTGTAGTAATACACAAAATCGCAACCTCCACTTTAGCATTTATACTAATATTTTTAATATTTTATTTAATTTTTTAAGACTATAAGTATATCCTTCCCTTACTTTTCTTCCTTCTAAGCTTTTAACTGGATGTCCACCCATATTTGTCTTTCAAATTTATGTCTGTTTCTTTGTAATATGAACACAGTACATATATATATATATATATATACACAGCCTGATTTCAGAATTCCTTAGATATCCATATTTATTGTATAGGTTTGAGGCCTTGCTGTCTTTCCTCCATCAGGGTTGGCATTTTGATTATTTTTGACCTTACTCAGAACATGCTGTGGAAATATTACAGTGAGATTTCATTGGTAGCAACTTGGTGAGGCTTCATTGATGTAGCTTTGGATATCACCAGTAGCCCCATCCTCTCAACACATTTCTTCCTGTGAATCTTACTAACTTTTTGTTTGTTTGTTTGTTTTGTGTTTTTTGTTTTTTTGCTTTTTCTTTTTGTTTTGTTTTGTTTTTTTGTTGAGACAAGGTTTCTCTGTGTATCCCTGGCTGTCCTGGATCTTACTCTTGTGGCACATGCCTTTAATCCCAGCACTTGGGAAGCAGAGGCAGGTAGATTTCTGGACCTTACTAACTGTATACACTCTCGTCCAAAATGATTCTAAGCATTAGATGTGGGAGTTGCGTTATAGATGCATTGATTAGGACTTGATTCCACAATTCTTCATTTTAATGTTTCTTTTTTGTAATAGTCTATGTGCAAAAAAAGTCATTTCGTTGATGAACGCTTAGGGCTACTTTTACCTGAGAGAAAAACATATTTATAACACACAGGAACTGTGTTGACTTGGTAAAGTGGTCATTAGAGGTCCTTCTCCAAGATCCATGACTTCACTACTACTTACTGGTTACTTGTTCAATACTGGATGTGATTAGACCCTTGTTGAGTGGTCACAAATCCAATTAGAGAGTTGCTGATAATTACGAGTGTATGCAAATCACTAGAGAACTAGGAAACTATTGTGGGACTGTGTCTCCTAGAAATGACAGGGATCCTAGATTCATATCTCAAAAATATCACTGACTTAACAAGACATGAGTTTTGGTGATATCATTAGACATGCTTCTGTTGAAAGGGGCAATCTTCAGGGATCCATTTCCAGTCAAAAAAAAAAATACAAAGAGAGACAGAGACAGAGAGGCAGAGAGACAAGAGAGACGTATATACACACACACACACACACAGAGAGAGAGAGAGAGAGAGAGAGAGAGAGAGAGAGAGAGAGAGAAAGAGAATGAATTAGCCTTTCTCTGGGATGAGCCCCCTAATAGGATATCCAATAACAATTGATCCATCCAGAAATCCTAAACAAACAAGCAATTCTAAGCAGACTCAGATTGCATTTATAAACTTATATGTTTACCTCTTGGAGCAATGTTGACCAAAGAAAAGAAACTATGAGTTTGAAATTATTTAAATGGGGAGAAGCAAAGGGGTGAAGAGAAGAAATAAAAGGGAAGATATTATGTGATATTTTTAACATTTAAAACATCATAAGAAGTTAACTTACATACATTAGACTGAAAATATAGAAAAGAAAAGCAAAAATATAAATATATCAATATATTATGAACTCATGTGTTCAGAGTCAATTAAAATTTAAGAAGAACTAATGTTATCTAAAATGATTTTATAAGTACTTTAATAAGTAATGTTATGGCACTTGATTAGAGGCCAATACTAATGTTGTTCAGTCTCTACTTCAAATCATATGGAAGAGTGAGTAAAAAATTAATCAAATTCTTGAAAATGAGAGTAGTTAGCTCTATACTTATAGAAAATAATTTTATAAAATATCCATCACCTTAAATTTGGTGATTAATTTTAAACATATTTGTATAAATATAAGAAAGAAAGGAAAACCTGTAATTGATAAGAAAAATGATGTTATTTAATAAGCATTAAAAATTTAGAAGGCATGAACAAATTTCTGTATCATATATCAATAAAAAACTTATACCTAGGATTAATAAATAAAAATATATGACCAAAAAAAGAAAAATAACATATGAAAAATGTGCAACAAGTCTTAGTAGGTATTTATTCAAATTATAGACACAAATAATGAGGTATCATTCAAGAAGATAAATTAGGAAAGACGAAAAAGTTGATGAAAACTGCTAAGTATATTTTTTAAAGTGTTCTTTAAAGCAAGTGTGCATATTTATCAGAATCTCTTTTCAAATATGCTTCTAATAATGCTCTATTGATTATAATTTAAATTTAATCTGGCCATTTTTGTTACAATATAAATGTCTGTAAGAAATATATTTAGATTTCTCAGGTAAGGTATTTGCTAATAATTTATATATTACATTAATATCTCTCTAGCTATATTAACAAGAGTTTGTTTATGAGTGAGCTCTACAGAGTGAAGTAAATATCCCAGAGAATTTTATGCACAGTGAAAGAAACAAAAGACTTCAGGTAGTCTCTGGAAGTGATGCTGAGAGAATCATAGATCAAAACAGTCTTCTCTGATCTAATTATTTTACTTTGGGTCAATCCTAATTATATGTTGCTGGAAAAACATAAAGCCTTGGACATTTATCATTTCTCTATCTTATCTTTTTGGGGGCATATCAATTATTTTATTTGATCTAAAATGTTACAGATATACTTAGAATCAGTGAGTGATTACCCACTAAAATGGAAAAGAGATAAGTTTCTCACAAAAGTATAATTTATCAATATAGGTTGGAAGGTGAAGGAGGCATTTAAATTGTCCTGGTTTGGAAATGATACATATTATACAACATCCCTCATGTTTTCAGAGAACAGAAGAGAAACTAAATTACTAGAAATAAGCAGGGCAATCACTGGGAATGTCAAACATCTAATCATCAAAGACAATAAATGATGTAATAATGGAAAAAATGATTTCTTAGAAAAGTAATGGGTAGGGTGACTGATAAACTGAATGTTATTTCTCATGTTTTTTATCAGGAGGAAATGAAAATTGTAGTGTGAAATATATTTGAGTTTCTCAATGAATTAGAGAGCCAGTGCAGCAATATTTAGTAGGGATTCATGCATTAAACAGTATAACACTTTTATTCTTTTGTGTTTATAACTAATGACTTCAGTGAGAATGATGAACAAGTTTTGGCAAATTTACATGGTCTAGTTAGGGAAAACATAGCTAACATTTTATCATTGTCCACCTTGCTGAAGCACTGCATAGCTGAGAGTGTGATTGTCTTTTTCTACATCTTTGATGTCTTAGACAGTAAAGAATTTGCTAGAGGCAAGAACTGAACCATAAAGAGCCATGCAGACAACTGTCACAATCATCAGCAATGCAAGCCAAGATTTTTGAGATGGAATAAAACCTAGAAATCTTTAAATGTCTACAAAAATGAACAACAATACTCCCTAGAAAATTGATAAGTTCTCTCTCACTCTATGCATTTTTAAAACTAAGAAAAATATATAATTCATTGGTCAATCTTGAATAGGCAAATATATTATTGTCAAATGTGTTATATTAAGTTTGCACCTGTCATGGAAAATGAGGTAATACCAATTTATTTTCTAGCTTAAGTACTATTATAGTATTTTCTTTTATTCATGGTAGATAAATGAATAAAATTTGATGGTTACTAAAGGGAAAATAACCATGAAAAAGAATTTTTGAAAAAAAATATTAAATAGTGAAAGTGGAAACTCAGAATCAAGCTATTCTAATCACATTGAAATTTATTAAATGTATAGATATTCATGGTGTACAAATATTGGGTAGATTCAGTAAACATATGGTATTTTGTTTACATTTGTAAGAAAACTAGAATATAGTACTTTTATAAAAATAAATCATATAAATCAGTAAACATTTAAATATTTTTGTCTTTTATTTTATAGTGCCTAACCTGAAAGCATTGAAAAAATATAAAAGTAAAATTATTGTCAAAATATATAGAAGCCCCAAGCAATTATTAACAAAATTATCTACAAAATTATATACATGTATTTGTTAGAGGATACAAATGTGTGCATTGCCAGGATATGTATACGTATATGCCCACACATAAATACATATCTATCTATCTGTTTGACTGTGTCTGTCTGTCCCTCTATGTATCTATCTATCTATTATCTATCTATCTATCTATCTATCTATCTATCTATCTATCTATCTATCTACACTGATACACACTCTGACATTTCGATCAGTAGAGATATATTCATATGACAAAATAACATTTATTTCAAAGCAAGAGTGCATAACAGCATTATAATTCTTATAAAAAATCCATAATCTGTAGTTCATGCTGTATATGTGATATTATCTACTCTAGGAAGTTGTTGAAGGATATAAAGGTGGTACTATATTCAGAAGCTGGAGAAGAAAACAAGCAATTATAACTCAGTTTGAGTTCGAAGGCTTGATAAACACTTGCTCAAATGCTGGAGTACAGGTAGGGAGATAGAGAATATATTTACTTATTCGACATCATTTTATTCAATTACAACTCAGAAGGCTTGACAAAAATGTCAACACTTATACATGAGAACAATTCTTCTTTGCTTGGCCTCTTGTCAAAATGCTGATACCTTCTAAATCAATCTCATAACTACACTCTCAAATATTATTTTAGCATCCATTTCTTAACTGGGCTAAGACAAGACACAAAATATATCCTCAAGAAAAGAATTTCAGAGTGGAAAGGATTAAGAGTAGAAGAATCAAGGATCAATCTGATATAAGAAGTGTGACTTATTATAATTACTAAGGTAGTATTATTACCACAAATAAGACACTAAAATGGTATCATTAGTATAAAAATTCTAATTTGTATTCCTTATAAAAACCACATACTAATCTAATCACATTCATTTTAAAGCTGTGTGGTAGCAAGTATACTTACTGTCTAAGGTTTTTGAATATGGATAGTCTAGTTACTAGCAATAATATCCTATGACCAAAGGCAACATAAGAATGAAAACCCCTTATTTCACATAAATAGGTTAAAACTCATGGAGGGGAATCAGGAGGGCTACTCAAGCAGGAAGTGGTTTAGAAATCTTTGAGTAGTAATCTAACTGGCTTTCTCTAGTCATAGATCAAATCAATCTTCTTTGATCTAATTATTTTACTTTGGTCAATACTAATTATATGTTGTTGTAATGAATCTTAGTTTTGCAATAGTATAAGTGGTGGTGTGAAAATTATTCTCAAACATGATCCTTCCACTGATTTCTACTACCCAGCTTTATTCTCAGTAGAGGATAATAATAAAAACATGACTCTTAGGGCAATAATAACAAAAGAAAAATCAGACTCATGTTGATTCTCTTTAAACACAGACATACACACACACACACACACACACACACACAGATTGTCACAATGATTTTTAACTAACACTGGGAAGAATTTAATCAGAGTACAAACTCTGAATCTGCATTTGCAGAAGATGTAATCTTCAATTCCTGCCTGTGCATGTGACCAGATTTTCATTACCAAGGATATGGGTACATATATAGACATCTGATAAAAACTTTGAGGACATTGTAACACCAGAAATTGATTATACATCAGTTTAACTTTGGTTTAATAATAACTGACAAGAATGGTCCATTAACTGTGACAGATGCACTAAACTAATGTAAAATGTTATTTTGTTCACTCTTTCACATATTTAGAAGCAGAATATTGTCGAAGTCACCTTGTTTCATCTAACTGCTTTTACTAAAATTTGTAAAGTAAAAATAAAATTAGACTGTTTCTCAACATTACAGTAAAATATGATATAGAAAAATGTAATTATCTTTTTATATTGAGTAAATTTTGTATTCTTATCTATTATGATTTCTCAAAGTGCCAACTTCAGAAAAATTAAACATTGATATGAATAGAAAACCACTATAGAAGTTCAAAACAATTTCCACAGAAATGCCAATGAGAACAAAAATTATTAAAAATACAGTAGCAATTCCTGAGGTTTGTGATTAAGAGATCGTGGGAAAAAAAGACTCCATCAGCATTATAAGAAATCTCAAGTAGGAAACATTTTTAGGAAAAATTTCTTAATAGCTTGTCAATGGAGTAGTGATTGCTATGTATCTTTTATTTTGTTGATTAAATTTGTTTTTAATTAACAAGTTACACATTGTACATGATTTATTGTAAAAATAGTTTGTATTTGTCTGATGTAATTGTTATCTCATAAGCTTCTGCTGAATAAGCTCAATCTTTCTAGCTTTATCTGAACGCTTGCTGGCTGGTTCAACCAGCTGTTCTGACCCAAATTCCTCTCTAAGGTGATTGATTCAAACTGGTTTCTCTTTGCTTCTGACTAAATTTGCTCTGCTTGGCTACAGACTGACTCTAGCAATCTGTTCTAATCTCTGGCTCCTTCCCATTCCCTGACTTAGTTTGTCTACACCTTGCTGGGAGCCTCCCAGACTGGAGAGGGTAGTGGCATGGGCACACAATAAGACTCTGGTGATGGCCTTAAAATCTAAGGGCCTCAGGACATTCTAGCTCTCTAACTATAGTGACAGGCTCATAATTACTTCTAAAAAAAATCCTAATAACTTTCTTGCACTTTCTGAAAGTAGAAGTCTCCTGGCTTAGGAGATAAACACCTGTAGCCTAACAGAAGAGGATTAAATAATGTGGCCTTTGTTCTATCCCAGCAGGAACTGTGTGCCTCTAACTTTCAGCCTGCTAGTTGGAAATCTCAGGAAGAAAAAAAGGAAACTTAGAAATGTGATTATAGCATTTATTACTAAATGATAAAAAGTTTCCTATGAAGGGGAAAAGCTGAAAGGTCCTAAGCAGGGAAAAGGGAAAAAATTATAAGTATGGATGGGGAAAAAAATTACTCCTAAGGGAAAAAATTCTTCTCTAAGCAGGGAAAGGTAAATAATTCTCTTCTCCCTCCCTCCATCTCTTTGTCCTCAATATCTGTACATCTTTCAGAATACATGACTACATATTAAAGAGTTCGTCACAAGTTTACACACACACACAAAAATAATAAATTGAAATAGAAGTTTACAACAAAGAATGTTTACATGCATATCCATTATGAGTAATTATCTAGCTAAACACCCATCACCTATCATAGTTCCATAGGATCACTTAGTTATAAAACTATAACTAAGTTATTAGTCAATATTTTATCTTCTGTCATAGTACCTATAATAAATCACTATTTCCCTTTCTATGACCTTTAGTTAATTATTTTACAACCTCTTGGAATGTCCTCTGAGCAGGAGAAAGTCTGGTTACTATCTAAGAGCAATCAACTGTTGACATGTGGGGGACTGGCAGAGTTCTCACTGCAATTTTGACTATCAGAAAGAGACCTACGAGCAGTCCCACTCTAAAAGAGCTTAATAATCACTGGTATAATTTTAGAAATTCTTATAGGATCATCATTAAGATTTAACTCATCTATTTGACTATATAGCATCTATACAAGACAGTACATCTTCATAGAATTTCAGAAATCTGCTCAAATGGTTTGGGCTATACCTGGTGATTGTTACATATGTTTACTAATAACAGGAAAAGCATATTAATAGCAGGAATATTTCCAAAAATGAATTCCCTTATGGCCTTGCTTAATAGGGGTGAACATATTGCAGATTATATAATAATTCAAATCAGATCATCTCAGGAAGATCATATGCTAGTGTTCAGTTTGTCCTACTATGGATCCTGACAACACTTATGTATAGCTTGTTCTCTTTTCAACCTATCTCTTTGAAACTCTTCTAATAAAACTGCCCCTACTGACTGAGCTGATCTCACCTGCCTTTAACTAGGTAAGAGGAAAGGAGGGAAATAAAGAAGGAAAAAAACATAAGATAAATATCAGTAAGGAAGTTTGTAAAAAGCGACAGAGTCATAGCATTTCATACTTATCTAAAATTAAATTTAATTCATATAAATATACATCAATACAACTACATCATAGAATATTATGTGAAAAGACTCTAAGAACAAGAGGTCCAGGTGACTTCTATAATGTTATATCTTCTAAATAACTTAGGAAAGATAAGACAATAAAATGTTAACATTGTGGTTGGCTAAATATGACATAGACAGGAAAAAAAATTAAAATAAAAACATGGATGAAGAAAACCTCACAGGACTCATCCATACATAAAGAGCTACAGTCAATTAATGACAGCTAATGATAGAAGAATTAGTCTTTCCCAGAGATGAGCACCTT
This sequence comes from Mastomys coucha, assembly GCF_008632895.1. Classification (NCBI taxonomy): domain Eukaryota; kingdom Metazoa; phylum Chordata; class Mammalia; order Rodentia; family Muridae; genus Mastomys; species Mastomys coucha. The sequence continues at coordinate 97,470,581 of NW_022196915.1, read as the reverse complement.
ACTTGTTACCTAAAATCAAGTGGTCAGCTCTACAAACACATATTCAGACAATATTATATGGTTTAAGCAGGTTAAATTGATATATTTTTTAGCTTATGTATGTGTAAAACATTTCAAGACAAAGAGATCAATTTGAGATGTAACAGAGAAGCCATGTGATGGTTAGAGAGAATAAAGTAAGACATGATACATTTATAATTTAATGATAAAGAAAATAAATTATTTTTTAAAAAGAAAGTATAATGGGCCACTACTAAAACTGTCTAAGCTATACAATTCTTTCTTTTAGGTTTGTTTTGTGGTTTTTATTTTAATTATTTTATTTATTTAAATTTCAAATGTTTTCTTCCTTGTAGTTTGTCCCTCCATGAACCCTCCATCCCATTCAAAACCTCAAATCACAGCACATGGATGTGGAGAATGAGGAGCACTCCTCAGATCATAGCACATGGATGTGGAGAACAAGGAGCATTCCTCAGATCAACAGCACATGGATGTGGAGAACAAGGAGCACTCTTCAGATCACAGCACATGGATGTGGAAAATGAATGAGGAGCACTCCTCAGATCACAGCACATGGATGTGGAGAACGAGGAACACTCCTCAGATCACAGCACATGGATGTGGAGAATGAATGAGGAGCACCCCTCAGATCACAGCACATGGATGTGGAGAATGAACGAGGAGCACTCCTCAGATCACAATACATAGATGTGGAGAATGAACGAGGAGCACTCCTCAGATCACAGCACATGGATGTGGAGAATGAACGAGGAGCACTTCTCAGATCATAGCACATGGATGTGGAGAATGAACGAGGAGCACTCCTCAGATCATAGCACATGGATGTGGAGAATGAATGAGGAGTACTCCTCAGATCACAGCACATGGATGTGGAGAACGAGGAGCACTCCTCAGATCACAGCACATGGATGTGGAGAATGAATGAGGAGCACTCCTCAGATCACAGTACATAGATGTGGAGAATGAACGAGGAGCACTCCTCAGATCACAACACATGGATGTGGAGAATGAATGAGGAGCACTCCTCAGATCACAGCACATGGATGTGGAGAATGAATGAGGAGCACTCCTCAGATCACAGCACATGGATGTGGAGAATGAACGAGGAGCACTCCTCAGATCACAGCACATGG
>NW_022196915.1:97432076-97469040 GCF_008632895.1 Mastomys coucha | reverse complement strand
ACATGGATGTGGAGAATGAACGAGGAGCACTCCTCAGATCACAGCACATGGATGTGGAGAATGAACGAAGAGCACTTCTCAGAACACAGCACATGGATGTGGAGAAAGAAAAGCACTCCTCCATTTCTGGTCAGATTGCAAGCTGCTAAAACCACTCTGGAAATCACTCTGGAGTTTCCTCAAAAAATTGGAAAGAGTTCTAGCTGAAGACCCAGCTATACACTTCTAGGCATATACACAAAAGATACTCCAAGATAGAATAAGGACATATTTTCCACTGTGTTCATAGCAGGCTTATTTATAATAGCCAGAAGCTGGAAAGAACCCAGATGTCCTTCAACAGAGGAATGGATACAGAAAATGTGGTTCTTTTATACAATGGAGTACTACTCAGCTATTAAAAACAAGGATATCATGAATTTTGCAGGCAAATGGATAGAGCTGGAAAATAACCTTTACAATTCAAAATCTGTGGTCGAATAGGAATTGAGTAGCAATTATAGCCAATCCCATTATAAAAAAAAAACTAGAGCATAGAAGGCAAATAAGAAAAAATCTAGCTACTCAAAGTGATTCTGACCCACAATTGATCATGGGCCAATTATTAACAATTATTATTATATACATATATAATATTATATATATTATATATATTATGTATATAAATTATTAAAAATGGATCAATTATCAAAAATTATTGTTTTTGCATTGTTGTTTCTGTTTACATTTTTGTGTTGTTTCTTTGTGTAGATGTGTTGCTGTTATTGTTGTTATTGTGGTGGTGGTGGTGGTGGTGTGTGTATGTATATGTGTGTGTGTATGTATTACAGGAAGAGTCATAAAGAAAAAATGAAAAGAGAGATGAGAGAAAGAGAGAGAGAGAGGAAGAGAGAGAGAGAGGTAGAGAGACTGGCATTGTATCTCTAAACTTAGATGGAATTTTTTTGTTGGTTTGACATTGACTTACATTTTGGAGTAGTAGAAATTAGCATAGAACACCACTAGATAAATAAACACATGAAAGATAGATATATGAGCTAGATAATAAGAAAATCTATATTTATATAAAAAACACAAGTCTTAAAGAGTCATTTACTACACTATATTTAATGTAGTCTTATTGATAGTAGCTTAAAAATGTGAACAACCTAAATACCAACAAATAAATAAAAAGATGTGGAGTACATACAAATGCAGGCACTGTATTGATCATATACATCTATACATCATCACTTTAAAAATAGTATGGATAAACAAACATGGAGGATATTAAATGAAACTTCAGGGATAGAGATAAATCATCAAAGGGGCAGAGAGTAGAAGAGTTGTTGCTAAGATTTTGAGGAAAGTAATTTTTATTTCAAGGGAAAGACTTTATTTTATAAGGTAAATAATTTTAAGAAATTATGTCATAGTACACTACTATTATTTACTCTTATGTAATTGTAAAAGTACATTCTTACATTCACAAGTGCTGGGAGAAAAATACTAATAAAAGTTCTGTAACTTTTCATTTTCATGCAGAATTTATGGAATTTATAATAGTTGAGATGGGGGAAGGGAAATGTGAGAAGCAGAAAGAATCAATAAATAATTTTATTTAATGCTAGTAAATTTTACACTTGAAAATTTTATTAGTCTTGAAAATAATTTATCTAAATGTAAACAAATACACAATCAAACAAGCAAGCAAACAAACAAAAAACCTTACCTTTTAAGAGCCTAAATGATTCCCATAACATTCGTACAAAGTATGACTATAAGCAGAGGAAATTTTAATATAAAATATGTATAAAATATTTAATCAAACTGTCATGCTTTTACAAAAACATAAAACTTGTTTGAGAATTAATGGAAGTATGAAAATATCTGACTTATGTATAAAAATGAATCATTAATGATATAGTTGCATTATCCATCTTTGTAAAGTTTTTATACACACTATCATCTTCACTGTATGTGAAGAAGTTAAGTGGAGTTAATTAACTCATGAATCATATATTATGTAAGCATATTTTGTTTATGAAAAACTGACATTTTAATATCTAAAGAATAAAATATAAAACTATTTTTTTGAAGCAGCGGTTATTAACCTGTGAATCATGATCTCATTGGGAGTTGAATGACCCATTCACAAGGGTTGCCTAAGACCATCAAAAACCATTTTTTTACAATATATTATATTTTTCATTATAATTAATAACAGTAACAAAATTACAGCTATGAAGTAACAATGGAAAAGTTTTTAAGTTTGGCAGTTACCACAACATAAATATCTTTATTGAATGCTTATGATGGTTGAGAAACACTGTCTCAAAATGTGTAAATTCACCTTTTTAAAAAATATTTAATATATATCTACAATCCAGCTTTCGCTGCCCCTGGTACCGCTCACACAATTTATCACCCATTCCTCCTCCTCCTGTTCCTCAGAGGATGTTTCCACATTACCAGGCCTTCCCCTTCCCTGGAGCCTCAAGTCTCTTGAGGACTAGGCACATCTTTTCCCACTGAGGGCAGATCAGACAGTCCTCTGCTGCTGGGGGCCTTCGACCAGCTTGAGTATACTGCTGCCTGGTTAGTGCCTCAGTGTCTGGGAGTTCCCAGGATCTGGGACTACTGTTCTTATGTGGTCACCCTCCTCATTTACTTCCTCAGGTAAGAGTATCTTCAGTAAGAAAAAGATATCTACTGAGAGGTCACAAAATCCTTTTCTTATTGTGAATGCCTAATACATAACTCAGGTATGATGTAATCTCTATTCTAACCTTTTATTACATTTGTCCAACCTTCTTCATGATGCTTATGTAAAACAGTCTGGGATCATTAGTTTATTTCTAGAGCAAGTAATTAAAGGGTTAAAAATGATTAAAGTCAGACTTGTATCAAAATCAAAGTTTAAGACTCAAAATAACAATGAATAGGTACATCAGACATATCAGATTTTAAACATGTGCTTTTCTTTTTGATTCAAAGTATTCTATCAAGAATGAGTCAAACTCATTCTTGTATTTAAAATTAATTCTTGTGACAATTTAAAAAATATAATATTCTACTTGGTATCAGTGTTTATTTCACAGGATGCACAATTCTGCTGAACAAAATTAATCTCTGTTCTCTTCAGATTACTTCACTGGCTGATAGCAGGTTCTGATTTTCAGTGGGATAATATTTTCCATATTAACTGATTATTTGCTTTTGAACATCCTTTCATTTCCTGCTTAGTATTCAGCAAGCTTGTTTCTTTTCTCTTCCAATACACTGGTGAATGGACAGCATGATGAATTACAAAAGGATTTATTACTGATATTTTGGTTGATAAAATATTTTCAAAAAATAGTAAGAAATTCCTCAATATCACAACCAATAGGCTGAAACGAAAGTAAATATTATGTATGCCTAGCCTAACAAACTGAGAGTGCAAACACACCATGAGAAAACAGGTTTAATATCTTGGTAAGAAATATAAAGTTCCAGGTTAATGAATGATAAACTCACTTCCTTACTCCTCCTACCCACCTTGTTCTAAGTTAAATGCCTTCTACACACAGAGGAGTGTGAAGGGTATATCAGAAAAACAGAAAACTATGTCTACGAAAATGTCTACTAGACTATCAAATTCTGTTTTACACTCTTGTTAGCATCTATGGATGCAGAAAAACAGGGTAGCTGGTATAAAACAAGAAGAGCATGGTTTCTCCAGATATTTCAGAAGGAAAAGGAGCTTTCCCCTAAGCCTGACTACCTAAGTCCAAACTCTGAAATCCTCAATGTAAGGACTATTCACGACTTGCAAATTGTCTTCTGACTTTAACATGCATACACATGTGGGTGTGCACATCAGCACCCAAGCAAACACACATGTTCACTCATACATAGAAGCACACACACACACACACACACACACACACCTACACACACACACACACACACACACACACACCTACACACACATACACACACACACACACACACACACACACTCAATAAAGTGTATTTAACATTTAAAGTATAAATGGAGATCACAGAGTTGAGATGGACTTTTGGTTAGAGTTTTGTATATATAGAAACCTGTCGACAGTAAGTTTTCCACCAAAGTTATTACATGATCAACAAGGACAAATATTTTCCCCAATCAAACAAATGTACATTCTGACAGGTTTAACATCCATCTAGAAGTTTATAACTTATCAGGATTGAACTGAACTAATTTACTAAACATGTTGAAGATCCTGGGAGAGATGATTCTAAATAGTATTCAAAATTATTTTCATGGGAAATAATTCCTTTTATGATGACATTTAGGAAATATAAACTTAAAAATATGCTATTTTGGAAACTTATACAATTAAAGATATAAAATGTTCTAGTTTTCTTCTTGTTGCTGTAAAACTACTCCCAAAGCCAGACTGAGAAATACTAGGTTTATTTTGTCTTAGGGTAAATTCTATCTTGAAAATTTCAGGAAAGGAATTCCATGATAAGCAATAGCAGAGTTTTACTCACTAACTTCTTCCTGGCCTCTTCTCAGTTACCTTTCTTTCTTTTGTTTGTTTGGGGTTTTTTTTGTTTTTTGTTTTTCTGTTTTTTGTTTTTTTGTTTTTTCGAGACAGAGTTTCTCTGTGTAACCGTGGCTGTCCTGGAACTCTGTGTAGACCAGGCTGGCCTCGAACTCAGAAATCCGCCTGCCTCTGCCTTCCAAGGGCTGGGATTAAAGGAGTGCGCCACCACTGCCCGGCTTCAGTTACCTTTCTTATCCTACCCATATCACTGGTGGGATCAGAGACAGTGCATTACCCCCTCCTTCTTCAATTAATAGTTGCAGTGCTTTGAGTAAAGATGTCCTCCATATTCTCAACTGCTTAAGCATTTGATCTTCACTTGTTTGGGCTGTTTAGAAGCATTAGGAGGTGTGGTCTTACTAGAGAGTGTTTATCACTGGGTGGGGGATATAAGACCTTAGAGACTTAAGCAAACTTCCAGGTCTCTGCTTCCTGTTTGTTCTTGGAGATGTGATCTGGTAGCTTTTTGACCCAACCTTCAGCCTCTAGTAAGCTATTATGGAATCTTAACCCTCTGGAACCAAAGGCTCAAATAATCCCTAACTACAGCAAGCGTTCCTGGTTACAATGTTTTATCACAGTACTAAAAAGGAAACTAGAGTATCAACCAAGAATTTGTCCCACAGACTTTTGTCCATAGGCCAATCTGATTACAATTAATCAACTGAGGTTCTCTTGTCCAGAGTATCAATTAATATCCAATGTTAGCCATCACAAGTATTGTTAGCAAATGTTAACAATGTATAACAAAATATAAAGATATTTTATATTTTGACACCTGAATTAGTATGACATATATATTTGAAAATCTCATTTTTATGTCTGTATTACTTAATTTTAAATTATAATATCCATAACAGATACTGCAAATTGCTCTTCTATGTTACTTGTTGCATATGTTTTAAAGTAAGTGAAGTGTTATAAAATATATCCAAATTAAGTCAGGAAGATTTATTATATTATTATATTCAAGTTGGCTGCAACAACAAAATATCAGAAACCTGTAGTTTTGAAAACTGAAATACTTTTATAGTTTAAGATGATTGGAAATCCAGAATAAAATATGAGAGGTAAGATTTCTTGTCCTGTTGTCAGAAAATATTCTCTCACTGTATCAGGACACAGCCTTATTTGACTCAAATATGTGGAAGCAGGGAGCAATCCTTACAAATGGAGACTCTTATAAGGACATCTATTGCATCCAAGGAAGGCGTCTGTCATTTGCCTTCAGTTGTTCTTAATTACTGTTGCACTTGCAACTTCACTTATAGTTGGGATACAGTATTTGAATTATAAAGAAACAGTACATATATTTCATTAACAACATTTCAGGACTAAAACCAATCATTTCATATTTTCAATTGTATTATAATCTGTATGATAGTAGATGTAATACTTGTTTTACTTTATCTTTCTTATGTTTAAAGGACCTATATTTGAGAATTTAAAAAATTAAAATATTTTCAAGAATTTTATATATGAGTACTACATTTACATCACTTCCTCTTTCCTCCAGCTTTTCCCTGATCACCCAACTCATCATCTCATTATCTAATTTTAATTACTATTCTTAAATATAAAAAATTACAACTACCATCTGCTGAAATCCCTTACTATTTAATATTTATATATGCATTTAAGGTTATCATTCAGCATTTAATATCATAAGCTAGGAATTTTTAACATTTAACATAATGCTTCATTAACTATGTGCAATATTAATAGTTATCACAAAACCATTGGTAAAGTTTCCACTTATGTAGCATTCTATATATTTTTCCTTTACATTTTCAAAACTTATTTTATAAAGCTTTTATTTTAGATAGACACATGAACTAGAATAGCCACCTAATATTTCTATTACCTCATTTTACATCCCATAGTATTTCTTGTAGCAACAGCAATATTATATGACACTGAAAAGAAACCATTGACCTAGCACTTGCTTCTCTGGTTTAATTGGGATACCTCACATGACCCTTGTCCAAGAAGCCTGTGCACCCATCTAACTGCACTGTTGCCCAGCACTTCTGGCCTCCATTCTTGGGTTCTTCCCACTCACCTCACAAATTTTGGTCTATACAATGGTTGTCATGATTTACTTTGGAATAGAGCACTGAGATGCAAGACTCAGATCCATGTCTCTTCTTTTTTCAGGAATTCTCTCATGATAAGGAGGAAATGTAACAGAGAATTATCAGTGTATGTACAAGTGCAATCTCGTACCCCTTGGCTATATGGGATGTGATGAAAAAATCAAGTACTATCTACATTTCTTCACATGATTGAGAAAGAAACTGCAATTCTACAAAACATGAAATATGACATGAAATGAATAAAGAATTAGTGATACTAAAAATACGTGCATCATATTTGTATGCAAATGCATCCCAGTTGACAAAGTGTGCATTAACCATCATTTATCTTACTGTCATGGGATTTTCCTACATAGTATCCTACTTAGTATCTATTTCAAGTTTCTTGTGTAAATATATGATTTAGAGTTACATAAAATATTGCTTTATGAGCTTAAGTAATATTTCAATTACATACATTCATTCCTAGATAAATATTAAGGGAGTGCTACGTATCAATTATTTCCTAACTTTCTTGTTAATTTTAAAGAACAAAATATATTAAAAATTTATATCTGCTTAGATCATTTTTATTATTTTTCCATTCATGGAAAGATGGGATAGTATGAGAATTATTACTAAAATAAGATTCAATTGTAGGTGATATAGTTATTATATTTATTTAAAACTGTTAGGATGTTAAATAAGAGACCCTGAATGATATGAATTGCTCCAAACACACATTAACTATTACATTTATTAGCATATTTCTCACCACTATCAGCAAGAAAACCTGAATTTCCTTTAATAGTCTAAAACTCAGCTTCTGACTTTGAAAAGTAGCAGAAAGAAAAATAACTTTTCATGCCTTGAATATAACAGAACATAGCATGAGTGTGGCCCAGAGTTCCATCCTATATATATTAATTGTAACTTTACTCAAGCTATGACTGCCCCTGAAAACTGGTTTTGGAATATATTATAGTTTAGATAAACTCTGAGTTTTGAAATCTGTGTAAGACTACTGTTTATATCCAGAAATTTCATTGCAGATGAAACGCAGGCACATTTAGATATACCTCATTAAATTCTGTATTGAAATTTTCCAATTGGTTTTGTCAAACATTTTTGTAAAATCAGGATGTCAATATTATGACATCAGGATATATAAATAAGGAAGTAGCTAAATGACACTAGCTACTGTGGGAATCTGAAGGACAATGGCCAGCACTGGCTCATTTCTTTGAATACTCAGTCCCAAATTGGTCTGAGTGATGGAGAAAGATTAGAAAATAACATGAGGAACTATGGCTTTGTAGAAGGCAGTGAGCCAAAGGGTTTGAGCTTTGAAGGTTCAAATGTTTTTATCCATTCCCAAGTCTTCTCTCTTCCTCCTAATCAGAGACTAAGATATGAGTTTCCAGCTGGTCCTGCTCCATGAAACTATAATCCAACTAAGTACTTTCTTTTATAAGTTTCAATGCTCATGGTGCTTTGACACAGGAAAGGAAGAGAAGTGAAGGGCATTGCTTTAGTATTTTTATTATTATGTGTGGTGTCTGTGGTGTGTGTCCACACAAATATATGTCTGCACATGTGTATGGCATAGCCCACATGAAGCATGGGTCTGTTTTCTCTTTCTGACATGTTGGTTCCAACAATGGAACTTTGGTCATCAGACAGAAAAGAAAGTGCTTTTACCTGCAGAGGCGTCTCACTGGCCCAATGGTTAATTATTACTCTGTTTATTTATTAATATTTACACCATCATAGGTAGACATTCACACATGCACGCAATTTCATTTGTTTATTGAATACACTATTATCACTGATGCCTTTTGAGCTAGCTTAAGTGATCCCAAACCCAAGAAATAAACGTAGCTCTGCACATTGGCTGAAAATATTAAACAAGAAGATTGAGTTTCATTGGGTTAAACAAATTGTTAGCTAAGAAGTGTAACACTTTACTTCATTCTCTACTCTATACTTTGTCTCTGTATCTCCTCCCATGGATATTTTGTTCCCCCTTCTAAGAAGGATTGAAGTATCCACATTTTGGTTTTCCTTCTCCTTGAGTTTCATGTGGTCTGTGAGTTGTATCTTGGATATTCCAAGCTTCTGGGCTAACATCTACTAGTATCAGTGAGTGTATATCATGTGTGTTCTTTTGTGATTGGGTTACCTTACTCAGGATGATATTTTCTAGTTCCATGCATTTGCCTGAAAAATTCATAGTCTTTGTTTTAATAGTTGAGTAGTACTCCATTGTGTAAATATACCACATTTTCTGTACCCATCCTCCTTTGAGGGACATCTGGGTTCTTTCCAGCTCCTGGCTATTGTAAATAAGGCTACTATGAACGGAGTGGAGCTTGTGTCCTTATTACATGTTGGAGCATCTTCTGGATATATGCCCATGAATGGTATACCTAGGTTCTCAGGTAGTAAGATGTCTAATTTTCTGAGGAACTGCCAAACTGATTTCAGAGTCATTGTATCAGCTTGCAATCCCACCAGCAATGGAGAAGAGTCCCTCTTCCTCCACATCCTTGCCAGCATCTGCTGTCACCTGAGCTTTTGTTCATAGACATTCTGATTGGTTTGAGGTGGAATCTCAGGCTTGTTTTGATTTGCATTTCCCTGAAGACTAATGATATTGAACATTTCTTTAGGTGCTTCTCAGCCATTCAGTATTCCTCAGTTGAGAATTCTTTGTTTAGCTCTGTACCCCATTTTTAATAGTGTTATTTTGGTTCTCTGGAGTCTAACTTCTTGAATTCTGTGTATATATTAGCTCTCTATAGGATGTACGGTTGGTAAAGATTTTTTTCCCAATTCTGTTGGTTGTTGTTTTGTCCTATTGACAGTGTCCTTTGCCTTACAAAAGCTTTGGGGTTTTATGAGGTCCCATTTGTCAATTCTTGATCTTAGAGCATAAGCTATTGGTGTTCTGTTCAGGAAATTTTCCCCTGTACCCATTTTCTCGAGGCTCTGCCTCACATTCTTTTCTATTAGATTCAGTGTAGAGATCCATCCCATAGAGAGTTACCAAACCCAGACACTATTGTGGATGCCAACAAGTGCTTGCTGATGTAAGCCTGATATAGCTGTCTCCTGAGAGGCTCTGCTAGTGCCTGACAAATACAGAGGTGGATTCTCTCATCGAACTATTGGACTGAGCACAAGGTCCCAAATTGGTGAGCTAGAAAAATGGCCAAAGGGGATGAAGGGGTTTGCAGCCTCATAGGAGGAACAACAGTTTGAACCAACCTGTACCTCCAGAGCTCCCAGGGACTAAACCACCAACCAAGAGTACACATGGAGGGACCTATGGCTCCAGCTGCATATGTAGCAGAGGATGGCCTCTTTGGACATCAGTAGGAAGAGGGGCCCTTGGTCCTGTGAATGCTCAGTGTCCCAGTATAGGGGAATGCCAGGACAAGGAAGCAGGAGTGGGTGTGTTGGTGAGCAGGGGGGCAGGTATGATAGGGGGTTTTCAAAGGGGAAACCAAGAAAGAGGATAATGTTTGAAGTGAAAGTGAAGAAAATATCTAATAAAAAAAAGTGTAATAATTTCATATTTCCTTTGGTCCCACAACTTGTGTTTGCAGTTGCTACTGTTTTTATTAAGAATGTATTTATCATTGTCCCATCTTCTATGTAACGCAGATAAAGTTACCAATTTGCCTAACTAGTCTTGAATGGGACTGTTTCTTTGACCTATAATTGGTATCCTTTTTAGACTGATTAGAATTTTTTTTATTTATTTATTTTAGATATTTTCTTTATTTACATGCGAATTTCTCCATTCCCAGTTTCCCCTCCAAAAAACAAAGAAACAAACAAAAACAACAAAATCAAACCCCTGTTGCCTCCCCCTTCCCCATGCCTGCCACCCTGCCCTCTCCCACTTTCTGGCCCTGGCATTCTCCGACACCAGGGCTCAGAACCTTAAAAGGGCCGAGGTCCTCTCCTCCTATTGATGATTGACTTTGCAATCCTCTACCATACACATGCTGCCAGAACAATCAGACCCCTCCATGTGCAGTCCTTGGTTGGTGGCTGAGACCCTGGGAGCTCCGAGGGTACTAGTTAATTCATATTGTTGTTCCTCCTAAGGGGTTGCAAACCCCTCAGCTCCATTGGTCCTTTCTCTAATTCCTTCACTGGGGACCCTGTACTCAGATCGATGAATGGCTGTGAGCCTCTACATCTGTGTTAGTCAGGTACTCTTAGGAGATAGCTATATTGATTAGAATTTTTTCATATTCATCTAGAAAACAAACAAAACCAATAAAACAAACAAACACAAACAACAATCCTAAAGCAATCCTAGGATGGAAAATCAGGAGAATTGTCTATCCAAGTGGACCCAGGTCATCCTGCAATCAATTAAAAGAAAAATGAGGCTGTCCCTGGACCTTTAGGCTAATATTTCCAAATCGGCAAGGTTTTAAACATCTAATTCTTAATTACTAGTTGGCAGAATGTGTATTACCTATACAGATGTAGAATAGAATATGGACTCCTTTTTTTTTTTAATATATGCTATTCATGTGACTTGGAAACATAGTCTGTCATCATTTAAACCCTACTAAAACCATCCATTCAAAGATAATCTATGTAGTACAGCTAACTTAATTTTCAATTTGAGTATGAATTTATGAAACCTTTATAATTTAAATTATTTATTGTGAACAGTAAAAAATAACAATAAAACTCTTTATTAATTCAAAACATATCTGTGAGTAATATTGTGAAAAATTACTTGCAGGGCAATGATTAAGCTAAAGTTTTAGATGAAGAAGAAGAAGGAGCAGGAGGAGGAGGAGGAGGAAGAGAAGGAGGAGGAGGAGGAAGAAGAGGAGGAGGGGGGTTTCCAAAGTTCATAATTATAAGTATACTGTCTAAAATCCATCATAGGCAATCATATTTGAAACTTGTGGAAATGTTCATAAGGTTTCTCCAAAACTGAAGTGGCTTCAAACTTCCTTAAAAAGAAAATTATTCATGTATTAGAAGTATTTATACTGCATTTAAATATATGTTCTATTCAACTTTGTTACCTTTAAAGTTGTCTCTAAAACAAAACCAATTCCTTTATCCTAAATTAATGAAATCCAAACTTATTTACTACAAGAATAAAATGATAAAAATAAGAACAAACCAGAATAAAATATTCTCTAGAAGCTCTAACATTGTAGCAGCACCTTTTTCCAAGTTGGTGGTCTACGTTTGGGAGGCTTAAATGGGAGGGTCTTGCAGGAGGTGGTAATCAATGGGATAGTATTTGGGGTTTGAAACACCTTGCTGTCTCTTTATTGCTGTGTTTCCTTGCAGGTAAGGATGTATTCTCTTAGTTGGCCATCATACCTTCCTGCAATGATGCCTTCTTGCCATGATGGAATTATAAACCCAAATAAATCTTTCTTTCTGTAAATTGAATTGATCATGATACTTTTGTCATAGAAAATTAAATGGTACTAATAGGCAAACTGGTAACACGGTTTGGACTATTACTGTGAAGAACTTGACTTTGGCTTTGTTATTTGTTTAGTTTGCTTTGTCTTGTTTTGTTTTTTATATATTTATTTGTATTTTTTTAGTTCAACTTTATAGGTAATTGAACATCAAACTCATATACTTATAAAAGAATAAAATTTATGAATGTTTAAATTACCTTAATAATAGTTTACAATATTAATAAAAAAATTACCTTTTCATGGCATGTTTCCAATTTTTTATTGAATGTATCAGGGGCTAACAAATTGCTAAAGCCAAAAGAGATACTGTATTAAACATACATTGATAAGTTTTGAGATCAGTTGACTTAATCCTGAGGTATATTGTGCTCTTTATATTTAGATATCTTCTTAGATGTTTCCCAATTAAGTGAATTAGAGAGAAATAAAGTTTAACTATTAATATTAGTGCATTAATGGTTTACAATAGTAGTGCAGTGCTTTGCAAATCAAAGGTCTTTGAACCATATTCTATCAGAAGTTAATGACACAGTAATCCTGACATATTCATGTTAGTGATCTGTGTTACTAATTGCCTGGATCTATAACTGCCTGAAGTCATTGATCTTCCATTAAAGCTCTTGTCAGTCTGTTCTGATGCAACTGGCCCACACATCTCCACTAACTCACAAGGAGAGAAAAACTTCCATGAACAGAATTAATTAAGAGGCTGTAGAAGGTACGAATACAAACTGTAATCCAATCAAAAGGGGCCAGACATGAGTGAAAGAATTCCTGTCCATATCTGATGAGCATTGTATTTTAAACTGTTGATCCACTAGTAGTTTTATTTAAACAAAACAAAACAAAACAAATCAGAAAGACCAGAAGATATATGGTGTAAAAAACATACATTATGCTAAGATTCAGTTTCTTGATTTATTTCACAGGCAAAATTTCCTGGCTTCTATTTAAGTACTCCATTTATAATGCTCTGTGAGACAACAAAAGAAAAGAGTTTGTGTTTGTTTGTTTGACAAAAGGGAGATGTAGCATGAACATTTTCTGCAATTCTGGCAGAAACTGTTAATTCACTAAAATTGCTGAACCCCATTGCAACTTGGACAAGTAGATAGTCCATAGTTGGCATACAGCCAAGATGAAACATTTTAACAAAAGATCCACTATGAATACCAAAGGAAAAATAGAGTCTGCAATACAACTGTCTCCTGAGAAGCTTGATAGAAACAGATGCAGAGTCACATAGCCAAAGAACAGTAGGAGGACAGGGAGTATTTTGGAAGACTGGGACTCAGAATTGAGTGAGCTGGAGAGTTCAAGGACACCACAAGAAGATCTACAGAGTCAAGTAATCTGGGTCTATGGGAACTCAAAGAGACTGAAACACAAACCAGAGAGAATGCAGGAGCTAGATGTAGGCTTCCTACACATTTGTAGCATGTATGAATCCCAGTCTGCATGTGAGTACGCTAACAATTGAGTGTCTCCAACTGTGTTCCTTGCTATTGGATCCATTTCACTTACCTGGGCTGCCTGATTGGTTCTTAGTGGGATAAGATATGCCTCGATTTGCTGAGACTAGATGTACTAGGGTGGGATAGTACCCAAGGGGGGCTTTCCCTTCTCTGAAGAAGAAGGTAAGGGGGGGATTCGTTAAGTGCGGGACTGAGACTAGAGTAAGGGATAAGCTGCTATTGGGATGTAACGTGAATAAAAAATAAATTATAGAAATAAAAAAAGAATGAAAAATAGAGTCATGGCCTGAACTCAATAAAACATGATTGAAACATTAAGGTAATGATGGAATGGATGCCAAGCTCCCAACAATTTAATCAGTGCTTGGCACCTGGAACCATTCTCAATTGAAAAGATGGAGGTATGGTAATAAATACAAGTTTACCCTGTGAAAATGGCTAGAACATAATGACAACCAGGTTAGCTATGAGGACTTTAGTTACACTAAAAAAATAAGTACTAAACTGATCAAATCAAACTATATTCTTAAGGAAATTACCAGTTAAGAATGAAGAAGGAAAATGTAGAAAGATAAATATTTTTCATTTTGAACTCTGCCCATGTTACTGGCATATCTTCACCAAGTACTTTTATAAGTTGTAATGTAATATCAATATATTACTTATCCTTTCAATCTGTGCTTCAATTTCTTCCAAGATTTCTGCAAGGACAGAGCTGTGTCATGGCCATCAGCATACCTACTGAGATAAATACTGGATCGTCTGTGACTGTACAGGTTCTCACTTTACATAGATTCCCAGAGGTTGAAGAAAAAGCTCTGCATAAGGGCTCTCACTGTTCTTGCAGAGCACCATGGTTAAGTTTCTATACCCCTAGTGTTCTCCACACAGCTACCTCTGCCTCCAGTTCCAAGGAAGTCAGCACCTTTGCCTGGTTTCCATGGATTCCTAGACCAGAAAACTTAACATGGTCAGAACTTGGTGTTCTGGTGAGATAAATATAATTCTGATGAGATAAATTTTAGCAATGAAATATACTGACATAAAAGATGGTAAGCTAACAGCTTGACTTCCTCTAATATCTGCATAGATATCTGCTGTTATTCTTCCATACAAGAGATATGCTGGGCTGTGTAGTTAAATACGCATTTTCTTTTAAATTGATGGCTGAACACAAACTTATACTTCTTTGTCTCTTTATTTTCTGAAATTTTTTACTTTCTATATCATTGCCCACATATATCTGACTTCTTTCTTTGTGCCAGGAGAGCCAGATCACAGTAGCGAGGATAGTGAGAGGATTTGTGCTAAAGTAACTGGGTGTCACTTTTGTTCCTATCAATGACCCCTGAGAACAAGATTCCAGGATTTTGCTTCTACTAGTCTGAAGTCATTAGAGCTATATTTTGTGGTTAATTAAAGTGAGTGACAATTCCTGCTGCTACTACTATTGTATATTGTGTGGTTTTCAGTAATGTCTACTTAGAAATTTTACACTAGAGGGAACTCAGAATGTTCTTATATTTGATGAATATTGAAGCAATAATACAGACAATAAATGTTATTTGGGTCTGATGCTGACAGATTTAGGTATCTAGCCCACTGCATGCAAAAACAATAATGAGAATGACAAATTTTTCCTAAATGTAAGCAAATTATGCAAAACAGTGAAGGTTTTATGTCAGCTTTGTTTGGCTCATTTTATTTTTTAAAAAATGATTTAT
Organism: Mastomys coucha; assembly: GCF_008632895.1. Classification (NCBI taxonomy): domain Eukaryota; kingdom Metazoa; phylum Chordata; class Mammalia; order Rodentia; family Muridae; genus Mastomys; species Mastomys coucha. Next base: position 97,453,721 of record NW_022196915.1, on the reverse strand, counting down.
TTTTGAAGATTTCTTTTGTTTGTTTATGTGTATGAGGTTGTTGATTTCCTGGAGCTGCAAAGATATTTGTGAGCCATTCATAGTATTCAAGAGGAATAACAAGCAACCTTTACCACCGAGTAAAACTCTAGTCCTACAGTTTTATTTTTATTCAGCAAGATTTTTACTTATGTATGAGGTGCAAAGCAATGTTTCAAAACACATATATTAATTGTGCTAATTAAACCATCACCTCATATACTTATTCTTTTGAAAGGAACCTTTAAAATATATTCCGTTCATACTTTTTAATCACTGCAACTGTAAGATGTGATAATTAATAATTAGGCCCAGGATATGCTTCTGAATTTTAAAAATGACAGTGAAGATGAAATTCACAGTCATGTCAAGTCTTGAGAGTTGCAAAGAATACACACAACCTCTGTGATCTGAAATAGAAACCTATCCTCTGCAGATAGGAGCCTAGCATAACTGTCCTCTGCAAAGCTCCACCCCATACTCTCACTCGTGTATCTGAGATGGAGGCAAAAAAGATAGAAAAGGAAGGTTATGCTCAATCTATTTCCTATAGAACACACCCTTGTACAAAAGTGGCCTAGAAGGTTATAAACCATGTTGGCTGCCAGGTCTTTGTACTCTCTCTACCTTCTGGTTTAAATGATTACAAGCTTTCTAGGGGAATAGTCCTTACTGTCAGCAACCCATATCAAGAACTGTGAATTCTGGCAACTCACTGGGGGAATCTGTCTGGAATGGAATTATTGAATTCAATTAAAAGAGAAATTAATCTTGGTCCTTCTTAAAAAGAAAAAGTGTTGTGGAAATAGAACCAATGTTGAAATACAGTGAAACACAAGTTAAAAAGCACACTGGTCATCACAGTGCACATGCAAGGGGAAACACAAATGGTTCAGCACAAATGTTACACTGCAAAATGTATCTCTCTCAACGTTTATAATTCCTTCACTCCATAATGAATAACTTTGTTTTTGAGGAGTGTATATAGCATGCATATTTATTGAAGCATGTTGTATCAGGTTATGAGAAAAAATTTCATAATATTTAGCACACAGCAACTCTATGTCAAGCTCTGTGCAACATGATTTATGTGTATCATTTTACTTAATTTCTACAAAAGAAATGAAACAGTAGCTATCCTGTTCTCATTTTAGAGGTGAAAAGATGTAATAGAAATTACATATTTATATGCATATATATTAAAATAATAAACTTAAATATAACCCATAGATATCTGATAATAGGTGATAGATACATTCATCATCCATTCATAGTAGCTTGAAACTAGAAACAACTCAGATATCTCTCAACCAAAGAATGTATACAGAAAATGTGGTTCATTTACACAATAGAGTACTACTCGGCTATTAAAAACAAGGACGCAGGGAATTTTACAGCCAAATGGAAGGAACTAGAAGATAACATCCTGAGTGAGGTAACCTAGACCCAAAAGTTAAAGCATGGTATATACTCACTTATAAGTGGGTATTAGCCTTAGCCATAAAGTACAAAAAAACCTATGATACAGCACACAGACCCAAAGAAGCTAAAGAACAAGGAAGGCACAAAGGAGGATGCTTGAATCTCACTGAGAAGGGGGAATAAAATAGTCACAGGAGGCAGGTGGAGCAAAGGAACAGGGTGCGAGAGAGAGGATGTGGAGTGGAACGGGGAGAGTCAGAATTAGGTGTAGGGAGAGATGGTCAGAGGGTCAGGAATATGAATGTAAGTCTGCAGCTTTAGGGCTAGGGGTGAGGTGGGGACCTTTTCTAGGAAGTGACAGAGACATGGGATGGGGGAGACTCCTAGGATTCAGTGTGGGTGACCTAAGCTGAGAGCCATAGCAGAGGACATATAGAACCTGAAGAGGCCATCTCCTGTAACCATGCAGGATGACCAATGGAGAGATAAAGATACTTAGCCACCTAAAAATTTGCCACCCAATATATGTTCTGTCTACAAGAAATGCAGGAACAAAGGTGGAGCTGAGACTGAGGGAATGGCCAACCAATGACAAGCCAAACTTGATCAAGCACCAATCCCTGACAATATTAATGATGCTGTTATGTTTATACATAGTAGCCTAGGATAACCATCCTCTGCAAAGCTCCACCCAGCAGCTGACTGAAATAAATGTAAAGAACACCTGACATACATTGGATGGAGCTCGGGGACTCTTATGGAAGAGCTGAGGGAAGGACTGGGGGCCATGAAGGGGATGGGAACCCAAAAGTAAGACCAACAGAATTAGCTAACATGGTCCCTTGTGGGCTCTCAGACTCTGAACAAGGCTGACCTATGAGCATTATAGACTGAACTAATGCTTCTGAGTCACATGTTGCAGATGTGCAGATCATGTGACTCCCCCCAATAACTGGAACAGGGACTATCCCTAAGGCTGCTGCATATTTATGGAGGTACAGAATGTTGTTCTTTCCTTATAGGTTTTTATTGCTGCTATGAATTTTCTCTACAAAGCTTGGAAATGATGACAAATGGCTGTGTCTCTTCCACCTGTTTTTGACCACAAAGAGAAAAGGCCTATAAAGAAAAACAAACAAACAAACAAACAAAGAACAACACAGACATAGTGGACATAGAAAAGCATGTTTCTGTATGTGCATGATGCATGTGTTTATCCCTATGGTGTTCTTGTTCATCTCTCTGTATGTGTGTGCATGGTGCATGTGAGTCTCTCTGATTCTGTGTGCGTGAATCAGAGAGACTTCCTGTGTGTGTGGCATGAGTGTGTGATATGTGTGTATCTGTGTGTGTGTGTATATGTAAGGTCTAATGAGTTACTGTATGTGTGTAATGTATGTGTCTGTGATGTGTATATGATGTATGTTCGTATCTCTGTGTGTGCACAATTTATGTGTGTATCTGCGTATTTGTATGAATGGTTATTATATGACGATACTCTTTAAAAAATATGTTGAAATGGAAACGTCCAATTGGAAAGACAGTTTGAAAATGATAAGGTATTGTTTATATGTTTTATTTCTTTCTATTTATTTCTTAAAATATAACTACATCATTTGGTCCCTCTCCTCCTGCTTCCATGTCCTCTCTTCCCCAAACACGTGAATCCCTCTCAGATTGCTGGCCTTATTTTCTTTTATCATTATTAATGTCAGCATATATTAAAATGAAAACAGTTTTCAATTATTTAAGTTGTTTTCTTTTAGATTAATTTCTTGTAAGAAGTCACCAATATCCAGTAGTTCTGCTTTGCACGGGACACAGGTAATCTAACACTTACAGGACGGGTTACCCAAATCACAAGAAAGAAGTGTGATCTAAATTAACAACACTTATACTAACTGCTTATCATCTTCCCAGAGACATTATATAATCTTTCATCAGGGACTAGTATTTTTTTCTTATGGTAGGCAAACTCTTTTACCCTGCAATTCCTAAATTAAGAAAGGGTGGGAAGTGTGAATGCATAATACATTGTTACATAAATGACATTCAAGTTTCCAGTTAGTGCTGATTTACTTCTCTATCCCTCAATCTTATCCTCCAATCAGCTTTCTGCATCCAAATCAAGCAGCCCTTTGTTTACAAAAGCTTGCTGTTATACTAATCCACAAGCCCATTTAGGTTGTTACATTCTCTCCTTTGCTTCATCAATAAGTACTCTGATCCAGTTTGCAAATTCTAAAAATTACTTTAAATTTGCCATCTCCTCAGATGCACTTTTACCTGTTATGAAATAACACTGGTTAACTGCTGTCCTATTGATTCCATCTGACTGGGAAATGAGCATGATATAACAAACATCGACTTAGAGTTTCGTTTTGCTCAGGTAATAATGTTGAGAATGTTTGTGTCTCTGAGTTTAAAGCATCAGTTGTCTAGTTGTGATTTTAGTGACCTAGGGAGCATTTTGATCTCTTTGCAACAGACTTTCAGGTTAGCTGCAGCAGAAGTTAAAGGTAGCATTTTTAATCCTTCCGAGGGAATAGACTGCAGAGCAAATTAGAACAATGAATGAATAGCTCTGTATTTTTTAAATTAAAAAGATAATGATCTGAATTTTGTGTTTCCAAAATAATCAAAGGCAAAAGCCATTAACAGTACTGACAGAACACACAAGATAGTTCATCAGGTAACATTGCTTTCAGCAAAGCCTGCCAACTTGAATTCTGTTCCCAGAACCCACATGATTAAAGGAAATAAGGAAATTGTCTCTGTAAGATCATCCCCTGTCTATATAGGCATCATCTTCCACATGTACCTATATACTTATAAAGACACACATGCACATTAGATATACATAAAAGAATTGACACAATTAAGGGGAGGGTTGCTAGCATCCCACTTTAGGATTTCCACCAGATTTGAGACAGCATATTATGAGTTAGGGTAAAATCTCATTGCATGAGTGAAAGTATTCTGAGGCACTTAGTTAAAAAAAAATAAAGATGAAAATGGGATATTTCCTTTAACAACCCTGATATGTGTTAATGGGGGTGCACTAAAATGTCTTGTTTGGTCAAAGTGCTGAACATGTTAGACTGAACATATGCCGTTAGATCACTAGAAAACAGGATAGGAAATTCAGGGCAGCATGTGAAAAGTGAAAATCATAAGAAGACACCTTTCCCCAAAATAAGTGCAAGGCCATCCAACTGACTTATGAAAGCTGTGTTTTGATTCTAAATATGTGCCAGAGAGCTACACATGTGTATACAAAAAACATACAGATAAAGAATGTCTCAGGAAGATGATAGAAGGGTTCTAGCAATAATGTCATTTAAAAATAAATTACTCTAACTCATCCTATACAAAATAAACCATCAGATATCATTTAAAAGAGATCAACTACCTACAAAACAAAAATATATTCAAATATAAAGTAAAAAAAGAAGGAAAAACATTTTATATTTTTAAAATGCAAATTGGACTAGCAATTTTAACATCCAAATGAATACAAGTTTATAACAATTGGTATTCTTATGAATATTATATAGTGATAAGACATTTATTGTCTAGTGAAATATTCAGCCCAAAACAGAAACATACCAGAACTCAATGGAGAAACAGACAAAGCCATGAATGTACATAGAAATTTTTGTAGCCTCAAAACGCTAATCAATATAGCACATGGCCATAAGTCAGATGTTTATGTGTGGTGTGTGTGCCTGTGATCAAAGACAAAGAAAATTTTAATCACAAATTTATAAGATAAAAAAAATTTCTTAAGAATAGGTCGGTCTTCATTCAGTTGTTGTGATAAAACATTCTATCCAAAAACAACTTGGAGAAGAAAGAATCCATTAGCTTACAATCCCAAACTCTAGCTTATCTATCATTGCAGAAAATCAGCAGAAAAACTCCAGCAGGAAAAGGTAGGCAAGGTTGTCTGCTGCCCGTGTCTGGGGCACTCCCAATGGAGAAGGAAGCACAATAGAAACTTGGAAAATGCCGCATATAGCTCTCCGCTCCATATTTAACTAGATTTCGTCTACAACTCTAAGTTACTTGCATAGAGAACGGCAGCACCTACAATGGTCTGGGCTCTCCTTTATCAATTAAAAATCAAGTAATTCCCAGCAGACATAACCTCAGGCTAATCGTACCTGCTCAGTCACTCATTACAGACTTTGTCTTCTAGTGTCTCTACGCTATTTGGAGATGAGTTGTAAGTCAAGATGAATTTGTAAGCTACCAGAAATGATAAAATAATGAAAAGCAGAGGTGTGTCATGGTTGCAGTATGACCTGCAAGACTTTGTTCTCATTTCTGTAGAGTGTATAAGATTCCATCTGGGAAAAAAGGCATTCAAAACATCATAGGGAAGTAAAGAAAAAAAATGAACAAGGATATTTGAAGCAAGTATTACATGAAGAGAAGCAGCACCTTCAAAGAGTCACCAGGAAAATAGTCAGCATTTTCAGAGAACAGGAAGGTAAAGCCATGGGGATGGTGGGTAGAGTGTGCAGTAAGCAGTGGACTACTGGACCTTAGACTTAAGAACTGCACAGTGAAGACTGGTAATAGAAGGCATTGAGACATGGTAGAATCTTTAGGCAATAAACTACTGTCCAAAAAGCTAGGGTTTGTGATTTATTGCTTCCTTTTATAACATTGATTTACTTCATTGAAAATATCTTATTTATTTTCATTTATTTTATTTACCTTATTTATTTCACTTTTTGTTTATGGATGTTTTATCTTAATATATGTCTGTACCACTTGCAAAACTGCTTCATGCAGAGACCAGAATTTCTTGAGTCCCCCAGAACTAAAGACCTGAACAACAATAAGTTGCCAAGTGAGTGCCTGATATCTAATCCAAATTCTCTGAAAGGCTAAACTGTGCTTTGACCTTTAAGCCATCTCCTCAAATCCTACAGTTTATTTCATTTATAAGTATGATTTCATGTTACTTAAAACTGTTTTCATATAAGTGTTATTATATGTTGTATATTTTTGACATATAACAAATATTACTCATATTTAATAACATGTATCAGTTTGAAATTCAGAATTTTGTTCCAGGATTTAATAATTGTTAAGGTTCATTAATAATGTATAAATATACTATGTGTAAGTATGAAAGTACTACTAGCATGATGCAAATTGTAGGGAAAGTTTAAACGTGTAAATAGGGAGTGCCAAGATTTCTCATCTACCATGAAATCAGAATAGGCTTTTAAATTGCAGGTGGTTCTGTTCTTCATTTCATACATTTTCAATCTACCAATTTCACTTAAAATAAACTATTTATAATATAACCTGATAGGGCTAATAACCTTTGTAACTTTTCTGTCTCATTTTCTTGCATCTCTAACGTTATCCCCTTTCTTATTTAAGCTTGTTCATATTTTAAACCTCTAAGATACAAGGATAAAATAACTTCTCTAGCTATGGTTCTCAAAGAGACATTTTTCATCGGCTTCAGCCCAGTTTTTGAGGGGAAGAGATATTTATCAGCTATAAGATTAAACATCTTCTTTACTGACTATCTCTTTAGTGTTGTGGTTAGATAATATCTGTAGATTTAATTTTCATTTTTTTCCTTCTGCCTTATCATTTTTTCTTGCTCTTTTCTACACTTCTTGGCATAGCAGGTCTCATTGCTTTCTACCCCATGGGAGTTGTCTTCTAGGAGAAAAATAAATTCAACTCATCTGCAGGACTTCTGGAATTTTGTTTTTAAAAACCTTTGAGGAAAAGTAGAGTTTCTAGTACAAAGCAGGATATTACCTGAAGGCAGTAGATCCAGCCAGCAGTCAGGTGAATATTTCAGAACAGTAAAGAACAGAAGATCCATAAGTGATAGATGTCTCTAACCAACTCATTTTACATTTCCTCCTATTTTCAAGAAAGACCTAAAGTATACTTTGGCAGTTTGAGTGAGAAACATGCCATAAACTGAGATAATTGAATACTCAGCCCCCAATTGATGGCTCCATTTGCCTCCAAAAGGTGGGACAGCCTTGTTTCAGTAAATATGTCACAGGGGCTTGCTTAGCTTGTGATTGAGTACCCTCAGCCTATTAGTCTGCTAGAAGAGGAACTTTGGGAATTCTCATTCCTTCTGTTTTACTTACATTTTATGGCCAGTTGTCTATCAGGAGATAGCAAGGTTTAGTTGGATATCTGGTGCTTTAACAGGTAGCTGAGCTTGAGTCAATTATATTCTTTATAAAATTAAGTTAATGTAGGTCTGAGTCACGGAGCCTAAAAAGTAAGTTTCTGTATCTGTACCTGATGAAAGTGTTTCCAGGAGAGGAGAAAGCAAAATTAAAGGTGAGTTTCCATAGACTGATTGGATTAAAGGTAATTTAGTCTATGAAAAACAAAAATTTCTTCATGTATTTATTTACTAACATAAATATATACATAGATAACTAATCAAAAGGCATGACTCAACAAGATTGGTTATAATTTGAAGATACTCTAAATAATTTTTTTACCATGAAGAAGAATGAAAAATGACTAATAGATCAAGCAAGAAAGGCTGGGCAATTGTTCAGTGGTTAAGAATACCCAGACTCAATCCGCATCACTCCCACTATGACTCACAACCATCAATACTCAAATTTCAGGATATCCAGCAACCTCTTCAGGCTTATACAGGCACTGGACCCCCAAAAAGAACATGCATACATGAAAACACAACACCAGCACACATAAAATAGTAATATAAAAGCTCTTTTTAAAAAAGAAATATAAGTTGTTGAGCCAAGAATGTCAAATTCAATATTTCCATTTCACTGTGCAAGTTTTTGAGAGACTAGGTCCATCTTAAAATTGCTACGGGTATACCTAGTATGTAGCAGCATACCTGTATGAATGTAAATATTTATAATGGGGAAAAAAGATGTTAATAATAGTAAATCACTATAATAATTTAAGAAATATGAAGAGTGGGGCAATGGCAAACTGGAAAAAGTAATTTATAGTTGTGAATCAGTTTAAGATTAATAGGGTAACATCATTTCAATGCCATGTGGGTAGGAACATACTCAGGGCCCTTATAATTATGTGAAAGGCTGTGGAGAAGGTTAATTGAGAGATTATGTTTAAAAAACCATGTGAGTTATAGCACATTAGAAAAAGACATGTGAAGGCCTTAACTGATCTTCACATAGTCATGCACAGTCAAGTCATTGTAGCACATATATATTTTATCTATACACAAATACAAACATACAAAACAACAACAAACTTAAATAAACATGGTATAATGATTCTCTGATTGTCATAAAAGATGAAGGTTGTTTTAAACAAATATGAATATTGACTCAGAGTATAAATATATTTTAATCTGATTATTTAATTCATAGAAAATTTATTTAAGCAAATATGTAATAAAATTTCATATATATAATATATATATATGTTAGTTTATATCTATTATTATACATACATTACATATGCATAATTTATACATACATTAGAGTTTAGCTCTTTGATAAATCACTTGCCAGTAATTTATCATGCCAGAAGTCCCCAAACTGCAATAAAACAATATCAAAAAATGAGGGAAGAAGAAACAATATAAGATTTTCAAGTCTCTTCATATGAGTGATTTTGGAATTTTTTTAGTCATTCTACATTATACCTTATTGAAATTTAATTAACAAGTCATATTAAATAGAATTGGTCTGTACTGAGAGTTGCAAATGATAGTTATCATACAGGCTTTACTGATAATCTGTCAGATTACAATTCAGATAGCCTAAGTGAATATGATGGAAATGAATATTGTATTTGATTCAAGATCCATATGCAATATGTCTGGCCTTTCCTGTTTATAAACTAACAAGATCGATGATTTTAAATAAAGTGTACTGTCAAAACCTACTTTGGCCATTTCATAAGATAACATGTCAAAGCTCATTTTAATGCCATTATTCTTTTAGTATGAAGAGGAAACAAGGTCTTATTAGACCAAATAGATCTCAGCAGTAATCCTAAAGATTACATCTATATTCTTGTCATAGATCTCCTTGTGCCACACAAGGTTGAGATGTTCTATTTTCTTGCTAATCTAATTTCAGGCTTGGCTTCCTTTCCATTAATTTCTAGTGTTCATGTCCGTGAGAAATTGTGTCCTCTAGATCTCAGTTCTCTCACAATCCCATGGTATTCCACTATATCTTTAATAAAGCTGCATTTTATGTAAGTATCTGCCTTTTATCACAATTAAACGTTAGCCCTGACTGAAAAGTCCTTCAATGTGGCCCATAATTCTTAGGGGAAATCTTCTTTCCCTCCAGGAAACATTACAGTATGCTCTATGTTGCATGTGAGAATTTTTGCTTTGATAAACCTCATACCTTCCGGGAGATTCAGGATGGATGTCAAATACTGTGCCAATGTTAGTGCCAAGCTTAGATAATTTACAAATAGAATGAAGTGCTTGAACTTATTCGAACCCTTTCTGATTATACTCACCAGTAACATAATATTAATATTTTAAAGTTTTAAAAAGTATGGTATTCATTAATATTTTTCCTTCATAACTTGTTTAATATGACTGTTTTTAAAAGATGTTCTGGTTTTGTTCCCAAAAAGCACCATCCCACCTTGTGATCCATCCCCTGTGCAGATGCCAAACCCAGACATTATTGCTGATGTCAAGAAGTGCTCCCAGACAGGACGGAGTCTAGTATGGCTGTCCTCTGATAGGCTGCATCAGCATCTGACTAACACAGGTGCAGATACTCACAGTCAAACATCAGACTGAGCCGGGAGATCACAATGGAAGAGTTAGAAGAAGGACCGAAGGAACTGAAGGGAATTGCAACCCCTTAGGAAGAACAACAATATCATCTAACCAGACCTTCCAAAGCTCACAGTTACTAAACCACCAACCAAAGAGTGTACATGGATGGGTATGTGTTACCCTCCTGGTTTGAGGCCTGCCTCTCGTAGCCACACCTCTCTGCCCATCTCCTGCTATTTGCCATGCCTCCGACCTGGTTCCAGTTACATTCTGAACTCCACAGAGCTCCAACTCCACAGAGAAAAAAGGAAGTCGCTGATTGGACTGACCTGCTGACGTACTTGGGGGTGTGGTTTTGCCTGATTTATTACACCTGTTGGTGGGAACAAAGGTATTGATTAAAGGGAAGATGGCTGAGCTTTCACGACTCCCGTCTAATTTTGTAAACCAACCACGTGGACAGGTATATCAGTGGCCACTCTGTCTTTTCCCTAACTCTCTCTTGCTGCTGCTCTCCTTTCTAACTCCATTTTCCAGGTACCTTACCTCTTTCAACGTTGCTGATGGACAGCAACTGAGGTCCATGGCTCCAGCTGCATATGTTACAGAGGATTGCCTTACCTGGCGTCAATAAGAATGGAGGCCCTTGATCCTGTAGAGGCATCTTGCCCCAGCATAGGGAGACACTAGAATGTGTAGGTGGGAGCATTCTTTTAGAGGCAAAGAGGAGTGGGATGGGATGTGAGCTTTGAGAAGTGGAGACCTGGAAGAAGGACAATATTTGAAACTGTAAATAAAATAACCAATTAAGGAAAAAAAATCCTAAAAACAACTAAATAAATAAATTTAAAAAATCCTTTTAAATAATTAAAATTATAATAATAACAAAAGAAAACATGTCATATAAGACTTTCTATTTACCTGCCAGTAACAAAATCCTCTCATTTGCTACAATAAAAAAGAATTCAAGGAATTCAAGGCCAGAAACTACGGAAGGACTGCAGAGGGCTTTCTTAGAAATGCTGCAGAGACAGGGTGACTATCAACATCCTTTCCCTTTAAGATTGATGAGCTGATTAAGGAGGACTTCTCTACTACACTTAATTTCTCTAGGGCAGGTAAGTGATATCAACTGAGAGTGATGTTCTGTCCAAGAACACATTGTCGAGAGGGTAGCAGAGGAAATAAAGCAACTTTGATATTAAAAAGAAAGAGTGACTGACTAGTGTCTTCAAATAGCTAGTAAAAGCCTACAGTAGGGGTGAGGTCACCAGCAATCCGTCCCAGTGAGAGCATATAGTGAACATTGCTTATATTGAGGTCCCCAAGAGAACTCTTAAGTAAGATATCACAACTTAGAGGGAGATTTTCAGAATTTTACCTAATAATCTTCCCCTTCTCTAAAGTATGAATGTATTTTACGTGGACAAGCAATTAACATCAGAACGAAGAATAATCAAGAAAAATAGCGTCATTAAAATACAGATTTTAAAGTAGGAGTATGTTGCAATCTTCTTGACCTGTCACTCTCTCCTAAGCAATTACTCTTTTGTACAACATAAAGCTACATCATAAGTTTGCATTGAAGATAATTTGGCTCCCATCCTGAGCCGCCCACATTGCTCCCACTCAACAAGCAATTTAATATACCTGGGGGAATTTTAGGTATACCAAGTTAGGGTAAACAAAAGGATTTCAACTTGATTATTTTTTAATTACTCTTAGACATATTTGTGTGTGTATACACATATATGTATGGAAACATTAAGAAGAAGGCATCCCATAGATGTTACTAAGTCTCTGATGCTTGTTTTATACATTAACATATAAAATATAAAAAAAATTTAGAAAATGATTTTGCTTAAAATAAAATTTTTTTAACATCTGACACTGTGAAGTAGGTCTATTTATAGGTGAATTAAGAGTAGACTTATAATTTGCACATAAAACTAAAGTTTATTTCGTGTATGTGTTACATGTAAGTCTGTGTGCACATAGCACTTTGCATGGGAAGGGAACTTGGTTCTGTAATACCAAATGTGCCATAGAGCTTGATGTCGGAGTTTCAAGCTTGGTTGCGGCACTACTTCCGAGTAACCTCCTTGTCTGAAATATGGTATTTTTAAATTCATGAAAGGTTCATTTATTTAGAAGTAATGAAGTGTCCCTGAGAGGTTTTTTGAGTTCATTGCTATGTATGCATTTTGTTTGTTCTGCTTTGTTTTGTTTTGTTTTGTTTTGTTTCCATTGCTCTTAACTTGGGTCACTGCTGTCATGTTGTTTTTGTAATGTATGTTTGCATACGTTCTTATTAATACAGTACATGTAATATAGATGATTACACATGCTATATGTCCTATGTATTTCTCAGGATATATATCTATCCCTTTTTTTTTATTTACCAAAGTTTTTTATATAACTATAACATCACTGCTTCTGGGTATTTTAAGCAGCACTACATAAAATGAATTATTATCACCAACATTAAAATAAATAGTAATGTAAATATCAGGACAAAACTGCCTTAAGAGTGTACATCAACTGAAGAATAGATAAAGAAAATGTGATTCATTTATACAATGGATTATTAAAAACAAGAACATAGGTATTTTCCAGGCAAATGGATAGCATTACAAAATATCATCCTGAGTGAGGTAATCTAAACCTAGGAAAGATACACATGGTCTGTACTCACTTATAAGTGGATATTAGCCATAAAGTAGTGAAGCCCATGCTACAATCCACAGACCCCAAGAAGCTAAGCAACAGGAGGGCTGAAGGGAGGATGTTTGAATCTCAATCAGAAGGGGAAATAAAATGTTCATCAGAGCTGGGTGGAGGGAGGGAAACAGGTGAGGAGCCAGAAAGTAAGGGCTTGAATAATGAATGGAAATCAGGAGGGGGATGTGCATCTATGGGACATACCACAGACCTGTGATGGGGGAAGCTTCCGGGAGTCTCTGAGGGTGACTCTAGCTGAGAGACAGTGGTGGGGACCTGGCATAGCTAGCCATGCATGCAGTGGTTTGCTGTTTATGAGTCTTCACTGATCCTCATTTTGTTGAGAGAGGCACAGAAGAGAACTTCTGGCTTTTTGGATGGTTCTGGTAACTCCCACTGATCAGGCTTTAGGCTGACAGGTTTTTGCTGGACTGTGGTGCCACCATTGATTTGTGTTGGGTGACATTTTTTGAACTGAACTGCTGGTATCCTGACAAAGGAGATTGGAATCACTTCAAAGATCTTCTTCCAAACTGGTCTGCATCCCCATCATTCCATTTACCATCTTTTCTCCTCTAACTTTGCATGGTGGATTAGAAGGAGTAAGGAGGGGTTGAAGCATTTGAGAGTGCCTCTTAAAGTACGTTTTACAAAATCTAAGCCTACACAGTCTGGTTTTTCAGAAACTTAGGTATCAGTCATTGCCTTAGAATAGAGGGCTAGGACACACTGCATCCATTTGGCACAGGGAAACTGTTGTCCATAACTTTCTTAATGCTTTCATTAGTTCTAATTGAAAGTGTGAGCACTCACCAGTGCCTTTTTAAATAAGGACTACTGATTTATCTTGTTCAAAAAGAAGCATTGTGCCACTCCCCACTGTGCAGCCACATTAGGGGTTCAGGACATGTAAGTGTCTCAGCACTGCCTTCTTAAGAAGCTGCAGCTTACCATTGGAGAAGATTTAAGCTTAACTTACAGAGAAGAGTCCAGAAAGCTGGCATGGCTTCTATTAGTTTATGATAGCATGATATTAAATGAGAGAGCTAATGATAGAAGAGCACACTGTTCAATTCATATCTAAGATAAACACATCCAGAACTCATTGTGAAAACTTTTCAATTTGTATGTTTTTTTTTTTTTATTTGCCCAGTGATTACATTAGTTTTTCTGGATGCCAAAAGAATGTTCCTGACAATTTGACAAAGGAAGAAATATTATTGCCTGTAGGAATACATACTTCAGATCTGGTGAAATGGCTAATTTTGAAAATGCCTGAGCAAATATGAGGACCAAAATTTGAGTTTTTAGTATTCATACAAAGTAGTAAACATAGAAATAAATATAAATCTTGAACCACAGCAAATGACTGTTCTACATCCTATACCTCCTCCCTGCCCCACTGTCTCCATGAGAAGGTCCCCACCCACAACCCTCCAACCCACCAAACCTCTAAACTCCCTGGGGCCTCTTGTCTCTTGAGGGTTAGATGCATCTTTTCTGACTAACCCAGACCTAGAAGTCCTCTGCTGTATATGTGTTGGGGGCCTCATATCAGCTGGTATATGCTGCCTGTTCAGTGGTCCAGTGTCTGAGAGATCTTGCGGGTTCAGATTAATTGATATTGCTGGTCCTCCTACAGAGTTGCCCTCTTCCTCAACTTCTTCCAGCTTTTCCCTAATTCAACCAAGGAGTCAGCTGCTTCTCTTCATTAATTGGGTTCAAATATCTGCATCTGACTCTTTCAGCTGCTTCTTGGGTTTTTTAGAGGAGATTCATAATAGGTCTCTTTTTGTGAGTGCTCTAACCTCAATAATAGTGTCAGGCCTTGGGGCCTCCTCTTGAGCTGGATCCCACTTTGGGCCTGTCCCTGTACCTTCTTTTCCTCAGGCTCCTCTCCATTTCCATCCCTGCAGCCCTTTCAGACAGGAACCCTGAGCTCAGAAACCCACCTGTCTTTGCAAGCAGAAACAAAATGCATAGCTGTGTGGGATCTTCCTAAATCTCTTTATCTCCTTCTTTTGTAATTTCTAACAAGTTGTCTCACAAATCAGCTGCTTTTGTCCTTATAGATTCATGAAGCAACTCATATAATTCATATTGCATCCTTAATTTTTGCATAAATGAGAAATTATGTATTTTCTAAACCATGAATTTAGAGTTCTTTCCCCTATACGTAAGAGTTGTCCTAAAGGTCCCAGCTTTTACCATGTTGCTGAGTCATTAGCCACAAGTATAAGTTCTGTAACAGTGAACCCAAGCAGTCACACTATCCTGTACACCATTTACATGATCTTTGCAATTTCTGTTACAGTTTACAAGAGAGCTAAGCTTACATAATCTTTGAGAAGTTTTTTATTTGCTCTCAATGATTTCCTTAGAAGCATATCCCAAGAATTTTCTTGTATATATGTTGTGTGCTTGAGACACTGATACAGCAGTGAACAACTACAGAGATATTATGAGTTTTATCTCCTGTGTAATTTATATGTGCATAATAGCTATGATATTGGCTTCATTTCTTAGGTCCAGTATATTACTACAGTGCTTGTATTTGTTCAGACTTTATTAAATTTTCCTGAATCACACTGATAAAAATCATTCTACAGATTCAAGCCTTTGCTATTATACAATTTCCTGTATTTTATTGTTATACTTTGCTTCCTTATTTATGCATATCAGTTGCTCTTATCTACAGTTTTTATTTTTTTAATACTTTCATGTATTCTTCTCTCTTACATTACATGCCAACTGCAGTTTTCATTCCCTCCACTCATCCAAATACTCTCATTTCTTGCCTCTCCTCTAAGTATACTCATCATGCATTTACCTCAAGAAAATAGCAGGTCTTCCAGGGATAGCAACCGAATATGGCCTAGCAAGTTGCAATTAGACTAGGTACAAAGTACCGTTCTTGTATTGCTCTTTTGTATTAATTTTTTCGCTATATTTACCTCATTGTTCTTCTGTCTTCTGTACAGTTATCTCTTGTTTTCTAGCACAACTTATTTTAATTTGCTTAAATTATATACATTGTTATGTCCTATAAATATTTATAAGGCTCATAATTATAACACTTATTATAACAATTTCACTTCTATTTCTTTATACTTCAAATGCACACGTATTTAGAAATATGTGACTAGCTATTCAATACAGTACCTGAATTTCTAACTAGAGCAATAACACAACCTAATAAGATCAGGGAATACAAAATCAAAAGGAATAAGTAAAAGCATTGCTATTCACCAATGATCTGATAGTTTATATAACTAAACATTTAAATTCAGCAGGGAACATCTGAAAAACACTGTCAGCAGAGTGCCTGGTTACAAAATTAATTAAAACAAATCTGTAGCCCTCCTTTATACATGTGAAAAATGGGCTAAGGAAAGAAAATAGGGAAATAACACCCTTCACAATAGCCACCGATAGTATAAAATATGTTGGTGTAAGTCTAATTAAGCAAGTGAAAGGCCTGTATGACAAAACTTCAAGCCTCTGAAAAATGAAATTATGGAAGGTATCAGATATCATGTATCAGTAGGTTTGACATAGTTACTATGGCCACATTCCTAAAAGCAATCTACATTTTAAATGCAATTACCATAAAAATTCCAACATTTTAGAGACCTAAAAGAATTTTTAGAGACCTAAAAGAACAATTCTCAACTTCACATGAAACAATTAAAATACCCATGACAGCTAAAACAATTACGTACAATAAAAGAAAATGTGGGCATATCACGATCCCTGATTTCAAGCTGTACTACAGAGCAATAGTAATAAAATCTACATGGTATTGGTATACAAACAAACATGTAAGTCAATGGAAACCAACTGAAGACTTAAAAATATACGCACAAATCTACAATAACTTATTTTAGACCATCTAATGGAACAAAGAAAGCATCTTCCTCAATTGTGCTTAGGCATAAAGATTCATATTTATCACCCCGCACAAAACTCAGGTCCACATGGATTGAAAACTTCAATATAAAGCCAGATCCACTAAATTTAATAGAAGAGAGTGGAGAATAGACTTGAATGCATGATTACCAGAGACAACTTCTTGACCAGATCGGGCAATAAGATCAACAAGTAATAAATGAGACTGCTTGGCAATTAAATGTTTCTTTGAGTTCAAAAAAAAAAAAAAAAAAGGGACAAAATGACAGCCTACAAAAATGGAAAAAAAATCTGCAACAACACTACATCCAATAGTTGGCTAATATACAAAACATGCAAAGAACTCAAGAAATTAAACACAAACCAACCAAATAACCCAAATAAAAAAGGGGATACAGAGCTAAACAGAGAATTCTGAACAGATGAATTTCTACTGGTCAAGAAGCACTTAAATGTCCAATATCTTTAGTCATCAGGAAAATGCAAATAAAAAAAACATTCCAAGATTCCATCTTACATACATCAGAATGGCTAAGATCAACATTTGAGTGAGAGCACATGCTGGTGAGGAGGTGGGGGAAGGGAAACACTCCTCCATTGCAGCTGGGAGTTTCGAGGATATATTTTTATTTAACTTACTGTTAAAAATCTGTACTTTGTAAATTATGAGTGTGCGTCACACTTCTGTTTTAAAATGAAGGTTTTTTTTTCACAAAATGTAAACATAATAACTTGTTTCATTTACTCCTTTTCTCGGAGTTTAGGATAGCCAATATCTTTTGTTGAATAAACATCTTCTGAGGTATAAGTACTCTTTAACTCTTACAAATATTGTTAGCATCAGGGCCTCCAAAGCCTGTGGTGTCGCATGGGCAGGTCTCACAGATCCATTGCCAGTCCAACAGGCTCCATATTCCCAGAATCCACTGGGCTCACTTCCCACCTTTACCTGCCGCCACTACATCAGAACCCATATATATACATATGGGGAACATTCCTCTCTCTGTCTCTCTCTCTGTCTCTCTCTCTGTCTCTGTCTGTCTGTCTGTCTGTCTGTCTCTCTCTCTCTCTCTCTCTCTCTCTCTCCCCCCTCCTCTTTTTCTGCTCTGCCCCCTCTCTCCCTCTCAATTAAACCTCTTACACGTAGAACTGTTTGGGCCAAGTGTAGTTATGTTTTGACATGACCCACAGTTCTAACACATCAAATATGAAATCGATTAATATATAATTAAAATTTGGTGCTAGGAAAGAATATTCAAATTCCAGTCTCTGGTTTCTTGACTTGAAACACATTCTTTTTGTTTCATCAGCTTTTGTGGATTATTTTGCACATCTGTCAAGAATATGAATGATTTAAAATCTTCTTTCCTTGATGTTTTATATTAGGTTGACTTTTTGGACATTTTCTCTCTTCCTTTTTTATTTGAACTTGTCTTAAATCATCTGTAATACACTGTGCTTCCTCGACTTTTGTGTACTGTTTTGCACATGATATATACGTTCTAGTACAGCTATCAATCAGATTTGATTGATGCTTGATGCTGACATGTAACTCAGCACTTTCACCTCAGTATTACTTGGATATACTGAATACTCATTCTAAGTCAATTCTGTTTGAAACACAAAATAAGATATGGCAGCTACTGAGCAGTAAATATTCTTGTAGCAAAATTAGGTAATGAACAGCAACTGTGGAGAAAATACATATGGTGATTGCCAAACTCAAGAGGAAAAGCACATTACTTGTGTTACACGTGCCATAATCATGGAAAAATTACAGTTATAGATACATCAGAACAGAGACTAAGCAATTAAGACTTACACTAATGCCAATAAAACTGATCAGCCAAATTATCTCATTTTAATACAGTGTTTTAACTGCAAGTATAATAAGATGAAACTTGGCAAAAACATAACATTTTTGTTTCCAGACTTCTAAAAATGCACCCCTTTATTTCCAACATAAAATATTATGTATGTGTTATTAAAGAAAGATACATATTGATAATATAGTAATTCTAATAGCAACTGCTAATAGAATTTAACAGCAAAAAATTATCTACAATATAAGAATTTTTTTTAATTTTCCTAGCAGAAATCAAAACTGTTTTTAGAAAAAAGTTATCATAAGCAACAGAGTTCTTTACAAACAAAAACAGTGCTGAAGGCATGACGATCTAATATATCAGTTTAAAATGTGTTATATATAATTAAATCCAGATAGAGAGCACAGGCTTGCCATGTCAGTGGAGACTACATCAGTGAAGCCAGTGTTGTACAGAAGACTCACACAATTAAATTTGCCTCCACGGTGATTGCATTTTAAGGGTTATTTGTTTTTTTATTGCAAATAACCACAAAAGAATGTTATCTAATTCTCATTTATCATTTCAGTATCCCTGCTTACACATCAAATACTTTATTTATTAAATTGTAAAATCAAAAATTATGGAAATGCTTATTCAGTTAATCTTTTGAGATGTTTTTACTTTTATATTAAAATCTTTTTAAAAAACACAAGTTTTGGTTAGGTATACTTCTGGACATATCTGTAAATAGTGTGTTCATCTGGATGACATTTGTCTGAATTCATATGTATGATTTTTCATATAATATAGAATTTATTGGAAACAAATACTTCATAACACACATGGCAAAATAGTTAAATGGAAGGGAGAAATAAGATGATATCTAGTGTCTTAGCTGACAGATTAGGCAGAGAATATGATAATTAATATAATAAAAGTAGAATATATGGCTTACCTTCTACGAGGATAAATTAGAACAAAAATATACTGACCCATCAGTTATAATTCATAATATATCATAATTTTTAAACAGAAGAGTAACCTTGTAACTTTCATCTTTCAACAACAGAAAGCATCTTATACTGTGTGAAGAATATTAAGAGGAAAAGACTAAAGTTGTCCAGCATACTATAATTAAGAATGATTCCAATCTTTCCCCAGATCAAATAAGAACTCTACTAAAGAAAGAAAGTCAGGATTTGAAGACAGGTTTGGCTGTTCTAATGAAAATGTGAGAAGTAGTGGCCCCAGTTGCAGCCTTATCACCTTTAACATGACACCAAGGACTATGATAATCTCTGTCTTTCAGACATACAAGAGAGGTTCAGGAAAGTGGTAGAATGGCATTTCAAGAAGTTTTTCTGTGACCTAAATCCAAACTCAGAGGAGGATCAAGAAGAGCTCTTTCAAACACTAAGCCACCAATGAGCCATCATACACGAGCAGATATATGAGACCCACAAGATACATACAGCAGACAACTGCCGGTCTGGACTCAGTGAGAAAAGATGTACCTCACCCTTTGTACTGGCTGGTTTTGTGTGCCAACTTGACACAGGCTGGAGTTAACAGAGAGAAGGAAGCTTCAGTTGGATTTAAACCATTTCCTCACCAACTTGCTTCTTGGTCATGATGTTTGTGCAGGAATAGAAACCCTGACTAAACACCCTTGGAGACTTGAGGACCTAGGGAATGGGAAGGTCTGATGGGGTGGGGGATAGGGACATTCTATTGTAGACATTCACTACAAATTCCTACTTTTTTCTCATTTAAGGAACAGATTTTCTATTAATTTAAAGGAAACCAACCTACCCCCTGGGAGGGGTGAGGACCAGAAGACCCTTTAAAACATCTCCATTGCATTGTGATGTTACAACCAGTGACATACGGAAATAATTTTCATCAAGAAGGTCTATGCATGGCATTTAAGTGAATGCTTAAAAACTCTGCTTATTGATAAATATTTCAGAAGTAGTTATTTGAAGGAAGCTTCAAATCAGATGGAGAATTCAGTAGTAACTTTCTATATGCTTTTAATAATTATGAACACAACACATCAAAAATTTAAGGGACACAATTTCTTTCTCTCTGCTTTTATGCTATATTGGAATCCCACATTATGATCAATCATGCAAATCTTGCTCAGCCATTCTTGGGAGATATCCCTTAGGTTTTTGATGGAATTGAATGTGCGATTCAATCTAAAAGTGCTACTACCATCCTAAAAACACAATACTTCAGGTTGCATAATTAGTCTGGCATTGTTGCATAAACAAATATTGTTTTCTCCAAAATAGTATTCTGCTGTACTTTTATTTTTCTGATCAGGCTAAATATTATTTGAAATTATTCTTTGAGCATAATAATTTGCTAAAAATAGTAAAGTTGTATTTATAATGACTTAATAAACTAATAGGCAATAGAATAATTATGAAACACTTTAGTGGGTTCTTTGTGAGATATCTACTGAACTGTCACCATCATCACATTAAGAAGAAATTGTGTTTAACAGAATGAGGGTCTCATGCAAAATTAATTTAATATATGGAAAAAAAAAGTTTATTACTGCTACTGTTGCTCATGAAAAATGAATGAATAATAAAAGTTTGTTATGTAAATACATTTGAATACAATGCAACTCTAAAGAAAAGCTAATGTTAATGAGGCCAAATAATCTCAGAAAGAAAAACATGCATGCTTACTCTGATATGTGTAATCTAACAAAATATATATGAAATATGTTAATGAATGTGCATATGAGTACTGAACATACAGAGAAAGAATAAAAGTGATAAATATAAGGAATGAGAAAATATTGTTGTTCCAGATGAATCTGCAAATTGCTCTTTCTAAGTCTGTGAAGAATTGAGTTGGAATTTTGATGGGGATTGCGTTGAATCTGTAGATTGCTTTCGGTAAGATGGACATTATTACTATATTAATCCTGCCAATCCATGACCATGGGAGATCTTTCCATCTTCTGAGATCTTCTTCAAGTTC
>NW_022196915.1:97428365-97429948 GCF_008632895.1 Mastomys coucha | reverse complement strand
ACCAAGGACTGCACATGGAGGGGTCTGATTGTTCAGGAAGCATGTGTATGGTAGAGGATTGCAAAATCTATCATCGATAGGAGGAGAGGACCTCGGCCCTGTGAAGGTTCTGAGCCCCAGTGTAGGGGAATGCCAGGGCCAGAATGTGGGAGAGGGTGGGGTGGCAGGCATGGGGAAGTGGGAGGCAACAGGGGTTTGTTTTTGTTGTTTTTGTTTGTTTCTTTGTTTTTGGAGGGGAAACTGGGAATGGAGAAATTCGCATGTAAATAAAGAAAATATCTAAAATAAAAAAAAAAGAAAATATTGAATGCAGGTGACCTCAACAAAATGGGATATAAGAGAATTATTATCTATAAATCTATCTTTTTTTTGGGGGCAGAATTCAAAACCTATTGGACTCAATGAAAAGAGTCTAAAAATGGAAATTTATAGCCTTAATTTCCTATATTACAAGATTAGAGAGATCTCATTGTAATAGCATCACAATATTATTATATATGAAAATCATTAAATAAATATGCTGTATCACATATTCTCAACCAAATGACTTTTCTAACTGTGTAGAAGTTCATTCTTTTGTGTGTACTTTGAATTTGTTAATATTAATGTATGATGTTTTTATTAGTTTGAAGTTTTTAAGTAATAAAGTTTATAAAATTTAAATAAATAATCAAAACACAAATTTAAAAAATTGAAAATTAGCAGTTTGTCAAGTATGTGCTCACTTTATTGGACAAATATTATAAATAGATAATTTCTCACATAAGAAAATCTCAATTGTTTTCTATAGAGTGAATGTAAGATGCAAGTAAACAGGGACATCTCAGAAAAACACTGGGAGGCCAGGAACTCTCCAGAAAGGAAAGGCTAATTAACATTCCTCAGATCACAGGGTGAGAAACTATCTGTGGGTGGGGGCACATTCTGCAGGGTGGACCTTTGCCCACCTTCAGACAAGAGAAGTCCTTGCCACTTCATTCCCTAAACACTGATCAGTTTAAAAAGTCACCCTGTTTTACCAATCACATTGTGTCTAATGGCTGCTGCCCTGAAAATTGTATAAAAGCTCATTGAACAAGTTGTGCGGAGTTGCCTCCTTTCCTTAGGGTCTGGGATGGCCTCACTGCACTGGAATAAAAACCTTCATGGTCTTTGCATCGATCAGGCTCCATGTGTTTCACTCAGGGGGTCTCTGGTAAGCTAAGGTTCGACAGGGTCTTACATGAGCAATAAAGACAATGCATATTTTATTTATCTAGCCAACTTTAGCAAGCATTTTGTTTAATCAAGGATTATGTAATATTAAATTTAATGAGTAACAGGTTCTATTTTGTAATTACTCATTCTAGGTGAATACAATAAACACAGGATGCATCTTTTTGTTGTCTACATAAAACATACCTCTTCTTCTCTTACTCCTGCTTCTCTACCTTGCCTCTTGCCCCTTTGTTCCCTCTCTCTCCCCATTCCCTTCCCCCCCTCTCCATGTGGTCATGGCCAGCACCTACTTCTCTATTCTCTCCTTCTCTCTGCCCTTCTCTGTCTCTGCTACCATCTCAACTCCCCTCCCCATGCCCTAAATA
>NW_022196915.1:97415865-97425865 GCF_008632895.1 Mastomys coucha | reverse complement strand
CAAACCAAACCACTCAACTAACACTTTTATTTCTTTTTTATAGGATATTTTCATTATTTACATTTCAAATGTTATCCCCTTTCCTGGTGTCCCCCTCCTCACAGAAACTAGATATACCATCCACCTCACCCTGCTTCTATGAGGATTTTCTCAAACACATCAACCCACTCCCTACTCCCTGTCCTTGCAATCCCCTACATCAAGCATTCCCTTGCATCAAGCCTTACAGGACCAAGGGCCTCTCCTCTCATTGATGCCAACAAGGCCATCCTCTGTTACATATGCAGCTGGAACCATGGGTCTCTCTATGTGTACACTTTGGTTTCTGGTTTAGTCCCTGGGAGCTCTGAGGATTCTGGTTGGTTGATATTGTGGTTCTTCCTATGGGGTTGCAAACCCTTTCGGCTTCTTCAGTCCTGTCTCTATCTCCTCCATTGGTGACCCCATGTTCAGTTCAATGGTTGGTTGTGAGCATCTGCCTCTGTATTTGTCAGGCTCTGGCCCAGCCTCTAAGGCTCCTGTCAGCAAAATCTTCTTGGCATCTGTGATAGTGTCTGGGTTTCATGACTGTATATTAGATGAATCCCAAAGTGGGGCAGTCTATGTATGGCCTTTCCTTCAGTCTCTGCTCATTTCTTTTTCTCTGTATCTCCTCCCAAGGGTATTTTGTTCCCCCTTCTAAGAATGACCAAAATATCCACACTTTGATCTTCCTTCTTATTGAGCTTCATGTGGTCTGTGAATTATATCTTGAGTATTCCAAGCTTCTAGACTAATATCCACTTATCAGTGAATGCGTACCATGTGTGTTCTTTTGTTATTGGGTTTCATCACTCAGGTAGATATTTTATAGTCCCATATATTTGTTTATTAATTTCCTGAAATTTGTTTTTAATAGCTGAGTATTACTCCATTGTGTAAATGTATCAAATTTTCTGTTTCCATTCTTCTGTTGAAGGACATCTGGGTTTTTTCCAAGTTCTGGCTACTATAAATAAGGCTGCTATGAATATAGTGGAGCAACTGTCCTTGTTATATGTTGGAGCATCTTTTGGGTATATGCCCAGGAGTGGTATAGTTGTGTCCTCAGGTAGTACTATGTCCAATTTTCTGAGGAACTGCTAGAATGATTTCCCAAGTTTTGTACCAGTTTGCAATTCCACCAACAATGGAGGAGAGTTCCTCTTTCTCTACATCCTTGCCAGAATGTGTTATCACCTGAGATTTTGATCTTAATCATTCTGACTTGGAGAGAGTGGGAAGCCTTGTCTAGTCTCTGATTTTAATGGGACTGCTTCAAGTTTCTCTCCATTTAGTTTGATGTTGGCTACTGGTGTGCTATATGTTGCTTTTACTTTGTTTATGTATGGGCCCTGAATTCCTGATCATTACAAGACATTTACCATGAAGGGGTGTTGAATTTTGTCAAATGGTTTCTCAGCATTTAATGAGATGATCACGCAGTTTTTGTCTTTGAGTTTGCTTATATAGTGGATTACATTGAGGGATTGCCATACATTAAACCATCCCTGGATCCCTGGGTTGAGGCCTACTTGATCATGATGGATGATTTCTTTGATGTGTTCTTGGATTTGATTTGTGAGAATTTTATTGGCTACTCTTGCATTGATATTCATAAGCGAAATTGTTCTGAAGTTCTCTTTTTTGTTGGGTCATTGTGTTTTTTTAGGTGTAAGTATAATTCTTGGGTAGTGATCCTTCTGTTTCAAATTTGTAGAATATTTTTAGTGTATTGGAAGTATTGGAATTAAGTCTTCTTTAAAGGTCTGATAGAATTCTCCACTGAACTGTCTGGTCCTGGGCTTCTTGTTGTTGTTGTTATTGTTGTTGTTATTGGGAGACTACTAATAACTACTTCTATTTCTTTAGGGGTTATGGGACTGTTTAGATGGTTTCTCTGATCCTGGTTTAACTTTGGCACCTTGTATCTGTCTAGAAAATTGTCTATTTCATCCAGATTTTCCAGTTTTGTTGAATATAGACTTTTTATTAGAATATGATGATTTTTGAATTTCCTCTGTTTCTGTTGTTATGTCTCCATTTTCATTTCTGGTTTTGTTAATCTATATACTGTCTCTGTGACCTCTGGTTAATCTGGATATGGGTTTATCCTTCTTGTTGATTTTCTCAAAGAAATAGTTCCTTGCTTTGTTGATTCCTTGTATAGTTCTTTTTGTTTCTACTAGGTTGGTTTCAGCCCTGAGTTTGATTATTTTCTGATGTCTACTCCTCTTGGATATATTTGCTTCTTTTTGTTCTAGAGCTTTTCAAGCTTCTATTCTATGCTCTCTCCAGTTTCTTTTTGCAGGCACTAAGCTATGAGTTTTCCTCTTAGCACTGCTTTCATCGTATCCTATAAGTTTGAGTATGTTGTACCTTCACTTTCATTAAATTGTAAAAAGTCTTTAATTTCTTTCTTTATTTCTTCCTTGAACAGGTTAACATTGAGTAGAGAGTTGTTCAGCTTCCATGTGTATATAGGCTTTCTTTTGTTTTTATTTTTGTTCCTATTGTTGTTGTTACTGAAGACCAGAATTAGTCCATGATGATTTGGTAAGACCCATGGGATTATTTCAGTCTTCCTGTATCTGTTAAAGCCTGTTTTGTGACGAATTAT
Source organism: Mastomys coucha (assembly GCF_008632895.1). Lineage (NCBI taxonomy): Eukaryota > Metazoa > Chordata > Mammalia > Rodentia > Muridae > Mastomys > Mastomys coucha. The sequence continues at coordinate 97,423,227 of NW_022196915.1, read as the reverse complement.
AGGATCAGTTTTGGAGAAGGTACCATGAGGTGCTTAGAAGAAGGTATATTCTTTTGTTTTAGAACAAAATGGTCTATAGATATCTATTAAATCCATTTGGTTCATAAGTTTTGTTTGTTTCATTGTGTCTTTGTTTAGTTTCTGTTTCCATGATCTGTCCATTGATGAGAATGGTGTGTTAAAGTCTCCCACTATTATTGTGTGAGGTGCCATGTGTTCTTTGAGCTTTAGTAAAGTTTCTTTTATGAATGTGGGTGCCCTTGCATTTGGAGCATAGATGTTCAGAATTGAGAGTTCATTTGGGTAGATTTTTCCTTTGGTGGATATGAAGAGTACTTCCTTATCTTTTTTGATAACTTAGGTTGAAAGTTGATTTTACTCAATGTTAGAGTGCCTACTCAAGCTTGTTTATTAGGAGTTTTTGCTCAGAAAATTGTTTTTCAGCCTTTTACTCTGAGTAGTGTCTATCCTTGTCACTGATTTTAATTTCCTGTATGCATCAAAATGCTGGGTCCTGCTTTCATATCCAGTCTGTTAGTCTATGTCTTTTTATTGGGGAATTGAGTCCAGTGATGTTAAGAGATATTAAGAAAAAGTGATCTTTATTCCTGTTATTTTTGTTGTTATAGGTGGAATTACATGTGTGTGGCTATCTTCTTTTGGGTTTGTTGAAAGAAGATTACTTTCTTGCTCATTTTAGGTTCTAGTTTCCCTCCTTGTGTTTGAGTTTTCCTCTATTATCATTTGTAGAGATGGATTTAGAGAAAGATATTGTGTAGATTTTATCTTGTCTTGGAATATTTTGGTTTCTCCATCTTTGTTCATTGAGAGTTTTGCTGGATATAGTAGCCTGGTCTTGCATTTGTCTTCTCTTATGGTCTATATGACATCTGCCCAGGATCATCTGGCTTTTATAGTCTCTGATGAGAAGTCTGATGTAATTCTGATGGGTCTGCCTTTATATGTTACTTGATCTTTTCCCCTTACTGCTTTTAATACTCTTTATTCAATGTATTTGATATTTTGATTATTATGTGACAAGATGAATTCCTTTTTTGATCCAACCTATTTGGAGTTCTATAGGCTTCTTGAATGGTCATGGGCATCACTTTCTTTAGGTTAGGGAAGTTTTCTTCTATAATTTTGTTGAAGATATTTACTGGCCCATTACATTGGGAGTCTTCACTCTCTTCTATACCTATTATCCTTAGGTTTGGTGTTCTCATTGTGTCCTGGATTTCCTAGATGTTTAGGGCTAGGCTCTTTTTGTACCTTCTGTTTTCTTTGAATGTTGTGTCAATGTTTTCCATGTTATCTTCTGCACCCGAGATTCTCTCTTCTATCTTTTGTATTCTGTTGGTGATGTTTGTGTCTATGACTCCTGGTCTCTTTCCTAGGTTTTCTACCTCCAAGGTTGTCTCCCTTTGTGATTTCTATATTGTTTCTATTTCCATATTCAAATTCTGGGTGGTTTTGTTTAGTTCCTTTCCCTGTTTGGTTTTGTTTTCCTGTAGTTATTTCAGTGATTTCTATGTTTCATTTTTAAGGACTTCTACCTTTTTACCTATGTTCTATATTTCTTTAAGAGTGTTATATATGTCCTTCTTAAAGTCCTCTATCATCATCATGAGATATGATTTTAAATCTGAATTGTCGTTTTCACTTGTGTTGGGTTATCCAGAATTTTCTGTAGCAGAAGAACTGGGTCATGATTATGCCACATAGCTTTGGTTTCTGTTGCTTATGTTCTTTTGCTTGCCTCTAGCCATCTGATTATCTCTACTGCTAGCTGCCCTTGTTGTCTATGACTGAAGCCTATCCCTCCAGTGAACCTGGTTATTTGAGAACTCCTTAGTGTCCATCTGTCTCTGTGATCTTGTGACCCTATGATCTGTGATCCTGAGATCCTGAGATCCTGGTGTCAGAGCTCCTGGGAGTCAAGCTTTCTATGAGTGTTGCAGGCGTCGGTGGGGTTTGCTCTGGGCACAGGTGCAAGCTAAAAGGAAACTGTGCCTCTGGCTGGATGATGGTTTGTAGTTCCCTGGTTCCTGTGAGGATTCCAGTACACTGGGTGTTGGGAAAGATGTTGTGGCCTTAACTGTGATCTTGAATGTGTCAGAGCTCCAATGTACTTTCTATGTCAGATCTCCTGGGAGTTGAAAGTCTTTGATCCTATGACCCTATGATCCAGGGCATTTCAGAGCATCTAAGAATTGGGCTCACTCTGAGGGTTTTAAGAGTGGGTGCAGAGCCAGCATCACAGATCTGCTCCTTGTGCAGGTTCAAATTAGAAGGAACCCATGCCACTGGCAGTGCAGGAGTTCCTGCATCCCTGGATCCCAGTTACTCTGGGTGTTGGCACAGATGTTGTGGCCTCCTTTCTTCTGATCCTAGGTGTATTAGAACACCTGGGATTTGAGCTTCCTCTGTGTTTTGTGGGATCAGGTGGGGAACTAGTGTCCAAGGTCTGCTCAGGGCACAGGTTCAGACTGGAAAGACCAATAGAAATGCTTCTTTTCAGAATTTTCCTCTGATGCTTTCTTCATGATGTAAAAAGATTTTTTAGATATAAAATAATTTTGTTTTATTTCCAGTTTATGGATATTATAATGCAGTTTCAGTGTAGCTATTTAAACAGCTACTACCTCTTCAGATAAATGATGACTCTACATTTAACACTTTTATATTAAAGACATTTATAAAATTTTCTAATAAGAAACACTATTATTTAATGCACTCCTTTGCTTTAACAATATTTTGTGAGTATTTTTTAAAAAGTCCAGATTATGCTTCACTTACAATAGCGATATTTCTGAACATTAATGTTGATATTTATGTATACATATAAACACACACAAGTGTTGGTGTGTTTGTCCTTCATTAAATTTACATATGGAAGTATCAAGAATAGGAGGAAAAAAATATTTGAATTAATGAGCTGAAATTGACGCACACGCAAAATTGTAACCAGGCAGAAGTATCTGTGTTATTTATGCAATGCCAGTCATTATAGAAAAAAAACCATCATTTGGAAGAAAAAAAAAAGTTTTGTTGTATATATACACATACAGAGGTATAAGTTTATTTCACCTCATACTCAGCATAATAAATTTAGACCTACACAGGAACAGGAAAAAATTTTAATTCTGTCATAAATGATAAAAATCATTGTACACATGTATACGTCTCTTAATTATTTTACTACCAAAGAAAGCCTTCTGTCCTCCAGCTGTATTCTCTGTACTCGCTGATAATCAGACTGGGTTCTACAGATCTTGGGCTCTACATTTCCCTCTTTGTCTGGCATGCAGAAGCTGGAATGGATAGGAAGACCAGTGGACCCCAAGAATGGAGAAATTTACATGTAAATAAAGAAAATATCTTTGAAAAAAAAAAGAATCCTGGATGGACAAAGCATTCCTGTTGAAAAGGAACAATTCTGGACCAGTTGTCATTCTAGATTTCAAGATATAGTAAAGAACCTTCATATCTAGTCAGTGGTGGTACATTCCTTTATTCTCAGCATTCAGGAAGCAGAGGTAGGCAGATCTCTGTGAATTTAAAGAAAGTCTGGTCTACCGAGCAAGTTCCAGATACAGAGATACAAAGAATAAAACCCTGTCTCAAATTTTTCAAAAACCAGAGTAAAACATAGTAATAAAATCAATATGGTTCTTGCCAACACATTTGCATGCACACACACACACACACACACACACAATACACTACCACCACCACCACCAACAACAACAACAATACAAAAATGATAATATATGAATGACTATGAAATAAAAGAGGAGACTCAAATATATGTAGACATAACTGCCTCCATCAGATGTTTGACAAAGACCTTAAATAATGCATTGAAGAAAATTCAGAATTTCCAACAAATGGTACTGGGAAAGCTGGGTGTCTACATGTAAAAAGAATTAAATTAGACCCCTCTATATTGCCTTGCATAAAAGTTATTTACAAGTTAAAAATATTTAATTTTAAAATTGAAACACTGAAACTGCTAGAAGAAAACATAGGCAGACAGTACCCGACAAGATATAAGCTTGTAAAAGATGTCTGAGGTTCTTTTACTTATAGAGTAACACACAATTTTGTAATTTCTTTATAAATAGCATCATTGTATTTCCAGCAATGCAGAGTAAAAAATGTGGCTTTTCCTTTCATTGTTCATTAATAATAATATCTCTAAAATTTAAAGATATTCACTATTTTTAAACTGAACTTCACTAGTTAGATTCTTTCTTGTATTTATCTGTCTGTTCTGTGACATATTTTATTCTAAGACAGTTAAGTGCATCTTTTTGTAATATTACTAAGCTTTCTTGATTTTAGGTGCAAAACTGACATTTTTCAGTCACAATATTCAAAGTTATCACTACTGAACCATGGTACATTAAATTCTGCTTTTTCCTCAAACATTGTTTTATGGATGTTAACATTGTAGAAATACCTGCCTAATAATTCTTTTACTTTCACTTTTCTCAAAAGAAAAATACTGCTGAAAATTTACCTTATCCTCAATTCAAGTTATACTCGTTAAATTTCTTGAAGAATTTCCTGACTTGGAGAGGTTCTTGGCCCTGTGAAGGTTCTATGCCCCAGTGAACGGGAATGCCAGGGCCAGTAAACAGGAAGGGTGGGATGGTGAGCGGGGCGGGAGGGAACAGGTTTTTTTTTTGGAAGGGAAACTGGTATATGACATGTAAATAAAGAAAATATCTTATAAAAAATAAATGTAAAAAAAAAGAGAGAGAATTTCCTGACTTAAATCTCTATTGTAGTTATATAGCCCTTCTGTTGTTGCTGGGAAAATAAGCCTTAATCCTAAATTTGGAAAGTAATAAAGGTAAATAAAAAATAAATACATTTTTGGTGTTATACCTCAGGATTACAGAAAAAATCATAAGCTCCTATTAAACCTTTTCACTTATCCTCTCAAGTCTTATTTTTTGTTAACTTCTCTACCATGTTACATAATCACATCTAAATGGATGCATTAATTTATAATTAATTCATGAATAGCTTTATGGTATTACATATATGTTCTTTCAATTCACTGTTCTTATAATTGATAAATAACAAGCTATTAAATTTAGAGACAAATAGTAAAAACTGTACTCATAATTAATGTCACTGCTTTAATTAGACCCTTGTATGTAACATGTAGCTGTATGTGTAACAATTATTCATTATAATCAGTTAATGCAGAGACTATTCAGGCCAATTGTATTATTTCTAATAAATATTTTACATTTTAAGTAGTATTTCTGAGGTAATTTGTATTCACTTAGCTAAGGGACATGTGAATAACAGTTCTCAAAAGTAAGGAATGTTTCTTTCCTGGTCCATTTATTATCCCAGACAACTTCATGAGAGATGCCAAGGGCTTTCAGTTCTATTTTAGAGAAACAACCTTCCATAGGAAATCACAAACTGATTATGAGAGGGGGTATGCAACCTGGTGTCACATGGGTAAGACTTGTGATTCTGTAGCCTCAAGACCAACCACACACATAAATGACACTACAGTAAATATTTACACTTAGCGTCTAAATATTTTTTGTTTCTTTGCTTGTTTTGGTTTAAGATACTGAGAATTTAAATGTGTACTCACAGTCATAGCAAACATGCTAGCATTAATTGTTCTCATTACTACCTTAAAAATGTTTAAAGACCACAGGTTATTAACTGAACAAGCTGACATGGTTTGCAGCCCCATGGAGGGAGCAACAGTGTCAACAGCCCAGACGCTGGAGCTCCCGGGAACTGGACTACCAACCAAAGAGTACACATGGAACAACCCATGGTGCTAGCCACATATGTGGCAAAGGGTGGCCTTGTTGGACATCAGTGGGAGGAGCAGGCCTTGGCCTGAGGGTGTTCAATGCCCCAGTGTACAGAATGCCAGGGCGGGAGGATGGGAGAGGGTGGGTGAGGGAAGCACCCTCATAGAGGCAAGGAAGAGGGGATAGGATAGGGAGTTTCTGAAGGGGAGACCTGGAAAGGGATAAATATTTGAAATTTAAATAAAGAAAATATCCAAGGGGGAAAAAAATGAAAGAAAAACGAAATTATAGCTGTTTTTCTCGATATGGCGATTATGTCCGATATAGACATTCTTGAGACCGAAGTTCTGAAAGGAGGATATCAAGGAGTCCCTCCTTGGTTATAACTATAGGAGATTTTGCAGTCCTAGAAACAGTGGACCAACTGGAAGACCACAGTGTAGCTGAATCCATTCTTACAATGATAGATTCAAACACCGAAGTCAGTCTTTTTCAAGATCTAAATCCAACTCAAGATCACAGTCCAAGTACCAGCCCAAGAAAGAAATGAAGACTAAATCATGTTCTAGGTATTCACCACACAGCAAAACTAGAGGTACCTCTAAAACAGATTCCAAAACACATTATAAGTCTGGCTCAAGATATGAAAAGGAGTCAGGAAAAGAAGAACAACCTAGATCCAAATCTCAGTCAAGATCACAGTCTAGGTCAAGGTCATGAACTAGTCCCAAGTCCAGTGGCAACAGATTGTATAAATCATGATATTTCTAGGCATGTGCCATTCATTTACTCATAATTTGGTATACTTACATTATCAGGAAGACAACATTGCAATGATGGCTTAAACAAACTTACCTTGTTAGTTTTCCTGTACTGGGAAGTGATTATAATTAAAATGATATGCTATTGAGAAGGCACTCCTAAGAGTCCAGTTTGTTTAATGTTATGGGCAGCTACCAATTTGTGGTGTCTATATAAAATATATATAAAACATATATATATTTTTAAGAGTGATATTTTTTAGGCTCGAAGTATTTGGTGAAAAGATGTTGGTTGACCATAATTTGCAACATTGTCTTATTAAAAAATTAATTTTCGAGCTCTGCAGCCAGTCCCACAATGCCCAGAGGAAGCTCCACTCCCAGGCACTCTGACACTCTCAGGATCAGAGGTGAGGAGGACCCAACATCTATCCCAACACCAGGAGTAACTGGGACCAGAGGGACCACACACACAGGAACTCCACCAGCAGAGTGGCTCGGGTTCCTTCCAGTCTCTCTGGGCTGCTGTCCTGAGCAGATCTTGGGACCAGGCTCCACAGCCAGTCCCACAACACCCAGAGGAAGCTTCTGTACTCCCAGGTGCTCTAACAAGCTCAGGGTCACAGGATCCCAGAATCACAGGATCACAGAGACAGATTGACTCTGAGGAGTTCTGACACAACCAGGATCACAGGAAGGACTGGATCCAGTAAGATTTACAAGGGCAGGTAACACTAGAGATAACCAGATGGTGGGGGCAAGCATAAGAAAATAAACAACACAAACCAAGGTTACTTGGC
>NW_022196915.1:97414716-97415451 GCF_008632895.1 Mastomys coucha | reverse complement strand
GGGCAGAAGACACCATAGAAAACATTGACACAACAGTCAAAGAAAATGCAAAAAGCAAAAGGCTCCTACTCAGAACATCCAGGAAATCCAGGACACAATGAGAAGACCAAGCCTAAGGATAATAGGTATGGAAGAGAGTGAAGACTCCCAATGTAATGGTCCAGTAAATATCTTCAACAATATTATAGAAGAAAACTTCCCAAACCAAAAGAAAGAGATGCCCGTGAACATACAAGAAGTCTACAGAACTCCAAATAGACTCAACGAGAAGAGAAATTCCTCCTGTCACATAAAAATCAAAACACCAAATGCACTAGACAAAGAAAGAATTTTAAAAGAAGCAAGAGAAAAAGGTCAAGTAACATATAAAGGCAGGCCTATCAGAATTATGCCAGACTTCTCACCAGAGACTATGAAAGCTAGAAGATCCTGGGCAGATGTCATACAGACCCTACAAGAACACAAATGCCAGCCCAGTCTACTATACTCAGCAAAACTCTCAATTATCATAGATGGAGAAAACAAGATATACCATGACAAAACCAAATTTACACAATATCTTTCCACAAATCCAGCCCTACAAAGGACAATAGATGGAAAACATCAACATAGGGAACAAAACCGCACCCTAGAAGAAGCAAGAATGTAATCTTTCAACAAATACACACAAATCTAATTCCACCTCTTACAACAAAAATAACAGGAAGTGACAATTACTTTTTCTTAATATCTTAA
>NW_022196915.1:97411800-97413767 GCF_008632895.1 Mastomys coucha | reverse complement strand
AAGCAGAACCATTGTTCACTGAAACAGTTGGTGAATGACTTTATGGATAGACTATCTTAATACATACATCATTTCTTTAATGAATGTAACCTGTTCTCTGTGGCCTGAGAATAAAGTTACACACTCAAGTCAAATAGTTTTGACCATAGCAGGAAGTCTGTATCCAAAATTTGTACCTACAGTTCATTCCTTGGTGCAGCAGAACCGTCAACTCTCAGCTACGATGTAGATAAAATCCTTTGGTGATTTGAGGGTCATTGAAGTACAGCCTTATTACAATGAAATCCAGTGTCTAAAAATTGATCTTATTTTGGGCTTGTAACACAATAAGAGCCAAGATTTTAAACTCTACTAAATACAAAACAAACAAGCAAACAAAAAAAACTTTATATATTTATGTTCATTTAAGAAAATATTGGTAGTGATGTATTATTTTGAAATATAGAGTTAATATATTTGGAGTTATTTAAAATTTATATTGAGAAACACCTATGTATTTTCAGTATTGCTATAGGTAAGCATCTACATAACACTGTTAAATTGATTATTGTTTTATATTAAACAACTTTTACAATACTCATCTTTATTATTTTAATGTCTTATAAATTTTAAGGAATATGACAAAAAAAGATATTGTAGGTATTGAAGAGGAGGAGTTGGGGTACAAAAGGAAAACAAGAATGTGATTTAATTCTATTTACTTGAAATATGTTTTTAAATGTTAACAAATTCAGATAAATTGAAATAATGTAACTTTTCTCATCATGCAATAAAAGTTAAAAAAAATCTTTAAGCCAAAATAAATAAATAAATAAATAAATAAATAAATAAATAAAGTTTCTATCCATATTTAGTAGACCTGTTAACCTAGAAATGTATCTTGTACATTTGTACAATGTAGAAATGCTAATAAGATAGAAGGATACAGAAGTGAAGTGGCAGCCACATGACAACACTGACTGCTTAGACAAGGTTAAGTTCAGGTGGACCTTTCTGTCTTTCAAGAGGTCTAAGCCCATGGTGATTGCTTGTGATGCAATGTGGAGTAGTTCTTTTATTAACTCCACCATCTGGGGATTGATGTTAAATAGTGTTTTCAGAGGGACTGACCTCTTCACTGAAACATGGAACCTTCTCTGCTTTTCCCCCCATCTCAATCCCTGCTGGTTTCTAAGATTTGGATTATTAAAGCAAAAGGAAAAACTCCTCCCCCGTAAGTTTTGAGTGTGTCAGTGATCACAGAAATCATTTTAAGAGGAAAAACCTGTTCTTAGCATAGTTCCTCTAAAATTTAACTATTTAATCATTGTCATTTAGGGGTTTGGTTTTGTTGTGTGTGTGTGTGTTTTTTTTTTCTGTTAGATACAAGTAAACTGTCAGAAAATAGATTTTTTTTTGTGTATATGCATAGTGTAAAACAAACTGAATTTTGATGCTCACAACACCTGCCATGTGCACTTGTATAAAAATCTGCCTGTTCTTCACGGGGGAGGCTTGCTCTTATACCTCAGTTTATTAATGTGAGACAAGTTGAGAAGATGGCACTCCTAGGTGACTCTGTGCTGCCATGAATTTTTGAGAGAAGTTGAGTTTTAAGCAAAAGCTATATCGCTTAGTTTTTGGTAATGTAGGACATGACTAAAAAAAATAATGAAATGATACCCTTAAATATTTATAATTTCTAGTACTTCTCTTCAAGAGTGTTTTGGAAGTATTAAAGTGACTTGTAATGTCTGGTGTCATTTCAGAATACAAAGCTAACCTACAATCTTAGACTCCTTGCTTACAGATGTGAGTGAACATACTGTGGGGGACCATTCTCATAGAGGATTACCTTACTTTTCCTTTCAATTTTGTTTTTAGAAATCTAGTCCTTTTTTGTAAACAACAAAAGATGGTTTTTGTTTGTTTGTTTTTGAGACAGTGCTAAAAGATGGTTTTAAGGGTTTATTCTATAACTTTTGGGT
>NW_022196915.1:97406266-97411790 GCF_008632895.1 Mastomys coucha | reverse complement strand
CTGGAACTCACTTTGTAGACCAGGCTGGCCTCAAACACAGAAATCCACCAGCCTCTGCCTCCCAAGTGCTGGGATTAAAGGCATGCGCCACCACCTCCCCGGCCAGCTTATTTTCTGCTTGCTGTAAATTAAGCAAAGATGCTATAATAAAGCAAAATAAAGAAAAATAAAGAAACTATAACTTAAAAAATCTTGATTATGCCTGTCAATAGTGAATCATAGATGGAGAAGTGGTTTCTGATGACCTGTTCTTCCCAAATGACCTCTTGGTTGTTGATTGATGCCTGTGAGTAGTCATTGCCTTCTAGGTGATTGTTTAATGTCTTTACTTTTATACCCACAGGTGAGCCCACTGTGTTCTACAACAATGGTTATTTGGGCAGCCATGGTTAAAAAATCAGCTTGTCAGAAAAACAAAGAAGACAAAGAGGTGAGCTTAGTAAAGGACTTTGGGTGAGGGGCAAGTGGAGAAAGAGGAGAGAGCAATGGATGTGAGAGTAATCAGGAAAATTATCAGAGAATAAATTTAATTAAAATTTCCATTTTGAAATGTAAAAAAAATAATTTTATAGGGAAAATGGATATTTTTATACAAAATTGTTGGACTAGAAATTGAATTAGGAATAATTTGTATTCTTCAGGTTAATACTTTATGTCTTTTAACACTGGATTTGTTTGGAGAAAAAGTCTTTCTTAAAAGCTATCTGTAAATCAGGACTGGGAGAAGCAGTCTTTCATAGTAATTTATGCTTAAGCTATTTCAGCACTCTCTAGTCTACTATGTCAGTGATAATTTTAGGTAATCAGCCTCAGCCTTGGATACTTAAGACCACCATTAAGTGGAAAGCAGTCAGCTTCCCTGTCCTCCAATTTTGGGAAAGATGATTTTTGTACCATTTTGTCCAAGCAAATGATTTTACCAGATCAAAGAATGAGTAAATCTTGTGTTTGATATGGGTTCTTTCAGTACTGGGATTCTCTGAGGTAACCAAATGCAGGGGCCTTAAATGTCTTGAAAAGCCATGCTAAGCCATTTCTCAATTAGAAGTAATGATTATGACTCAATATGGTAACAGGTGTTTATGTGCCTCAAGAAGACAGGTTTCATAGTTCTCATGAAGGTTTGAATAAAACATGTCTCCCATAAACTTGTATATTTGAACAGCGTTCTCCATTTCTCAGAGCTGTTGTGGGAAATTGGTGAACCTTTTATAGATACAAATTAATTGTCTTTTGGGACAAATTAAGTAATTCAAGTCAGGGTTTGAGTGATAACAATGTGTACTCAATTTCTCATCACACTCTCTGTTTCTTGGATATACAAAAAGCATGATTGCCCCTGCCTCTGCTGGAATGAAATGCCTACCCTATCATTATGGGCTTCAGGTCCTATAACCATAAACCAAAACAAACCGTTTCTATAAGTTGCTTTAGTTCATCTTCCACCATAGGAACGAAATTTGGAATAATACTTCACACAGACTCTTTGATTGAGAGTTTATCAGAATCATGTGTGCTGATATGTGTGCTTTATACCAAAATTACTTACTAGTTTATCACATTGATGATATTTATTCTTTTTCGTGAGAGAATATGAAATAGCTAAGCAAATTCTTCTTTACTATAAGACTGATATGGAATTCTGTTTGCAAATTTACCTGACTAAATTCAACAACATATGACATTATATTGAAGAATAATTATTTTCTGTTTGGAGGTTAATTGGATGCTTCCCAAACACACAGTTAAATGGAGTTCAGTTTGCTTGTTTTTTCTTTGTTTTTCATAACTATTATTATTAATAATTTAATAATGATGTATCATCAGATCTCACACAATCCAATCCCAATGAATCTCCTGGTCCCTGTCAAAACCATGGCCTTTTTTTTATTAATCACTAATATTATAAAAACACACATGTACATGTGTGTGTGTGTGTGTTTATGCCCATACACACAATGGGAAAGAGGGGGATATATAAATATATATCCACAGAAACAAAGAAACACATCACTACAACTTGCTGAATCAGTTTATAATTTGCTTTCATAGTAATGAACCATGAGAAACAAACAAAATAATTTCATAATTCCACACTCAGGAAGTATTACCTAATTCTTTATTTGTACTACTAAATTATATTATAACATTTTAGAAAATAATTTTGTACATATTAATTCAACTAGCTCAATTTATGTGAAATTATTACACTATTATTTATAACTGCTGCAGTTATTTTCAGTAGATTTCTTTAATTTCCTTTGTTCCTCTGGTTAAATATGTATTTGCATATCTAAGTAGCTTCCATTTATATCTAAATAATTTCAATTTGCAACAGAATTCACAATGAACCAAAACTTTTTACAAAACTGAGAAATGTATATATTCAAATGTAATTAAATAAATTTTCAGGTAAATTTACAAAATTAAGAAATTGCAGCAGATGCCGGCGAGGCTGTGGAGAAAGAGGAACACTCCTTCATTGCTCGTGGAATTGCAAGCTGGTACAACCACTCTGGAAATCAATTTGGCAGTTCCTCAGGAAACTGGACATAGTACTACCAGAGGACCCAGCTATACCACTCCTGGGCATATATCCAGAAGATGCTCCAACATGTAATAAGGACACTTGCTCCACTATGTTCATAGCAGCCTTACTTATAATAGCCAGAACTGGAAACAACCCAGATGTCTCTCAACAGAGGAATGTATACAGAAAATATGGTATAGTTACACAATGGATTACTACTCAGCTATTAAAAACAATGAATTTATGAAATTCTTAAGGAAATGGATGGATCTGGAGAATATAATCCTGAGTGAGGTAACCCAATCACAAAAGGACACACATGATATACACTCACTAATAAGTGGATATTAGCTCAGAAGCTTGGAATACCCAAAATACAATCCACAAACCACAAGAAACTCAAGAAGAAGAAAGACCAAAGTGTGGATACTTTGTTCCTTCTTAAAGGGCAGAACAAAATACCCATGGAAGGAGTTGCAGAAACAAACTATGGAACAGAGACTAAAGGAAGGACAATCCAGAGACTGTTCCACCTAGGATCCCTCCCATATTCAATCAGCAAACCCAGACACTATTGTGGATGCCAGCAAGGGCTAGGTGACAGGAGCCTGATATAGCTTTCTCCTGAGAGGCTCTGACAGTACCCGACTAATACAGAAGTAGAGGCTCACAGCCATCCATTGGACTGAGTACAGGGTCCCCAATGAAGGACTTAGAGAAAGGACCAATGGAGCTGAAGGGTTTGCAGCCCCCTAGGACGAACAACAATATGAACTAACTAGCACCCTCAGAGCTCCTAGGGTCTCAACCACCAACCAAGGACAGCACATGGTGGGTCTGATTGTTCTGGCAGCATGTGTATAGTAGAGGATAGCAAAGTCAATCATCAATGGGAGGAGAGGTCCTTGTCCTGTGAAGGTTCTGTGCCTCAGTGTAGGGGAATGCCAGGGCCAATAAGTGGGAGAGGGTGGGGTGGCAAGCATGGAGAGGGGTGAGCCAATGGGGGTTTGTTCTTGTTCTTGCTTGTTTGTTTGTTTGCTTGTTCCTGGGAGGGGAAACTGGGAAAAGAAAAATCATATGACATGTAAATAAAGAAAATATCTAATAAAAAAAGAAAATAATGAAAACACATGAACAACTGAATAATCCCAGAGAATTTCACCATGTGCATGCATAAAGAATCATAATTTTTAATAGCTCTCTTCTGTGTCAAGTGTAGGTTTTTCATTAATTATTTTATTCACTTTCTATCCTGATTGCACCTGCCCCCATTTCCTCCCCATTCTACTCAAATCCTTCCCATTATTGCCTTCTCCCCTTCTCTTCAAAGAAGGGGAGAGTCCCCTTGAATATGTCCACACCTTAGAATATCTAGTACTAGCAGGATGAAGCATTTCGTCTCCCTCTGAGGCCCAACCAGGCAGTTAAGGTAAGGAAAGAGGATCTAATGGCAGGCAACAGGCAGAGACAGTCCTCTCTTCAATTGTTATGGGACACACATGAAGTCCATGCTGCACATCAGTTCCACATTTGTAGCAAGCCAATATCTAGTCCTGGTATGATCTTTGGTTGGTGGTTCAGTCTCTGAGCTCCCATGGGCCCAGTTTAATTGACTCTGTAGGTCTTTTTTTATTGTCATTGGCTGCCTTGGCTCCTTAAATCGTATTCCCCAATTCTTCCACATGATTCCAAAGCTCTGTCTATGGTTTGTCTGTGGGTTTCTGCATCTGTTTCCATTAACTTCTAAGTCAAAGCTCTCAGGGGACAGTTATTCTAGGCTCCTGTGTACAAGCATAGTAGTGCATCATTAATAATGTATGGGGTTGGCTCTCCTTCATGGTATGGGTCTCAAGTTGGGGCAGTCATTGGTTGGCCATTCTCATATTTTCTGCTTTATCTTTATCCTTAGCATCTTGTATTTGGTGCTGTGTACACAAGTAATCAAATTCATTAGAATACTAACAGGATATGAGATGATCAACAACAACAACAACAACAACAACAAATAACAAAAAAACTGTTTTGGAAGTAAAAATTCCAGTGAAGAAGTGAAAGCAATCAGTAAATGGAATACACTTGAAAAGGCACAGGGGAAGGTGAACCCAAAGACAGAAAGGATGTATAGAAAAGAATAAGTCCTGTGTATGGGAAGGGCTGAAAAAGGACACTCTGGTCGTTTGAATGAGAATGGCCTGCACAGTATTACATGTTTGAATACCTGATCCCAACTTGGAAGAACTGTTCGGAAAGAAATAGAGATGGCCTTATTGGCAGATGTGTGTCACTGTAAGTGGAATTTGAGCCTTGAAAAGATACCTACAATTTTCAGTTCATGCTCTCTCTCTCTCATCATTGTCAATCAAGATGTGAGCCCTCTACTCTTCTTTCACACTGTGATCATGGACTCAGCCTCTGAAATAGCAAGCAAAACTAAACACTTTCCTCTTAAGAATTGCCTTCACCAGGGTATTTTACCACAGATGGAAAAGTTAGTGAGACAGACACAGGCTGTACTGCAGAAGGTCAAGCCTTTGCAGATATACAAACATTTTATTTCAGAGTTGACTGTGGATTTATAAAACAGCAAATTGTTAATTAATATTCTTATCCTTTCACCAAATCTTTCATAACAGAACAGAACTTTTTTTTCTCACGTGAGAAGTATTTTACTGATTGTATCAAGCACCATATTTTAAAGCTAATATATAACATGACAATAAACTTTATCATTCAAAACAAAATCAAAATAAAGTAACCTATTTCATTCTGGCAGAAGGCAGCAGTGCAGTGCTGTCTACCCTGGGTATGGTACTTTATGCCTGCCTTCATTGCAATGCTCACTTATGTTCACCCTAGCATCCTCTTCGCTTCTTTATTGTCTTGTTGGCACTGTTTGATCCACAGGCACTAAGTTTGTTTATATTGATGAAGGGGACCGGCCCTCGGTCTCTCTTCCTCCGTGGGTATACACCAACTGGGTTAATTGGGTCCTGG
>NW_022196915.1:97372432-97404870 GCF_008632895.1 Mastomys coucha | reverse complement strand
TTCTCGGGAGTTGCCTGACCCACCTTCTGCTTTGTCGGGAAAAGCAGATTTCTGAAGCAAACAAAAAAACACATTCAAAACATGTAGGAAAAGCAAAAAGAAAAACTCATACAAAACGGGCAAGAAAAACCCCTCTAGCTTACAGAACAAAAGAAAGGAACGAAGAAATGAAGACTAAGCAACTGGGCGTAGGCAAGAGAATAACAACAGCCAGCAAAAAGGCAGCCTGAGTGGTCTGCCACAGCGGGCCCACCTCTCCCAGCAGGAGCTTTGTCATCAAAGTTAACCAAAACTGGATGTCTGTAGTCTGCAAACCGGTCAAGACAGTGCTTGTCTGCACTCTGAAGGTGAAGGCAAGGACATCCTCATGCTCCAAACAAGTCCGAGGTAAGCATGGGCAACATAGATATGCCTCTGCCAAAAAGTAAACCTAAAAAAGCCTCTGGGGAGTGGATTTTCCCCCCTTGGTCTAAAAAGACAAAATTTAATCGTGCAAACAATAATAAAACCTCAGAAAAAAAAAGAAAATCTTTTCTGGTGAAAGAAGGCCCGTTGACTGTAAAAATGGTTTAGGGCACGTTAAGAGCGTAGAAAATTAGACAAACCAAGATCAAAAACATCATTAGAGGCTTCTCTTGTTTGCAGGGAAGCGAAAATAAATCTTGAGCAGGTATCAATGTAGACATGCAAATATTTAAGCTATCTAAATTCTGTATAATGTGTTATATCTATATGCCAGAAGTTATTAGGTAACAGCCCTCTGGGTTAGACTCCCAAAAGTCTGACTGGAGAAAAAATAACACATTTCGAGCACAGTTTAAGGATCATTTTTGCTTATACTCTGGAAGTATAATGTTTGGGCCACAGAGTCTGGCTGGATATGTGAATCTTCTCATGATCCTGTCTAGCTAGGGCCACAGGATCAGAAACCAAAATCTCTCTATATGAGGGCTCTGTAAATAGATTTAGTCCCTGGCCAAATATCTTGGCAGGCCAGAAAGAGCCCAATATGACCAATAAAGAATAGAATTATATGTGCAAGAATGATAATTTGGTAACTGAACACTAGAAAGTCTAGTAGGCATGTATACTTTGAAAACCGTGTAAAACAGAAGCTGTTGGAGAAAAACTTAAACGTAAATGGCATAGCTACAACGGCCTAAAAAACTGTAGTTAAACAACCAAGGAGTATATGCAATCACTTGTTTTTCATAGATGAGAAATCTAGCTCTAAGGTAAAAGGGGTGGGAAAATAACATCTGGCTCCTTGCCAAGGTAAGTTAACAATAGTAACTCACCCAGTATAATTATCTGTGCAAGGGCTTCAAAAAATGGCACGAAAATATGTATTGGAGACATCCTAGAATGGATCCACAAACAGGTTCTTACTGTCACCACAATGTAAGTAATGAATAGGTACTCAATAGTCTTATCCACCTGCTGTAAAGCAGATATCTCTTTTTTACATTAAGGATCTAGGGGAAATTGGATCAGAATTACCTCTAAGAATATCAAATAAAGGCTTCAGGTCTCCAGTAGTAAGTTTTAGGTAAGGACGAAGCCAATTAAAATCACCCAATAATTTTTTAAGATCAATATAAGGTTATCAAAGAGTCTCTTTATCTATTTTGGGGCCATAGTAACCCCCTCTCAATAAAGGGGATAGTAAATCTAAAAACATGACAATACGTCTTGGGGAAAATTCTCAACAAACAAGAATAGTAAAGAAACAGACCTTTAAATCTATAACTATTAGTAAAATCCTTTTGGAATTGCCACAGGAGATGGCAATCCAGTCTGTAATGTTCTTAATCAAATCATAGAAACATAAATCTTTTACCTGATTATTTCTTAATCACGAAAATAGGCGTGTTCTATGGAGAATCTGATTCTCTCGGATGACCTGCTTCTAATTGCTCTTGTACTAGCAAAGAAGCTGATTCTAATTTCTCTAGAGAAAAAGACCACTGATCAACCCACACAGGAGTATTATTAATCTACTAGATTTATCTGCACGGGGCACAGGAAATACAGTGGCCGCTATGGAAAAAGTGTAATCATAATAAGGCTTGTGGCCTCTGTATATATTAATGTCCCACTTGGACTTCTGTCTAAAAGCCAGCTCATAGGAGCTACAAAATACTAGCTCTGACCATCTAGGCTGTCTAGTGCCCGCTATGTTGTTAATCTGCACTTCTTGCTCTACGATCACCTTGATAAGCACCCTAGCTCCGTGATCTCTATGTTGGGGAACCAAAACGCTGGCAAATGTACGCGCAGGAGACACTGGGAGGTGGCGGACCAAGGCCGCAGGCATGTGGGGCATGGCCAGAGCACAGGGCTCCCCGGCCCCCAGGGGGTTCCAAAACTGGGACCTTCCGCAGCCCCAGACTGGTGGCTAGTAGCACACACTTACATTGACCTGATTGGCAGAATACCGCCAACTAGAAAATTAATATCTCACTGGAAAAGACTCGTAGTAACGAAAGGGCTAGTAGAAAGTAAATCGTTTTCTAGAGAACTGCTCATGGGCATAAAAGCGACCGCCGCAAGGCAGTTTGGGAAACGTAGTCCAAAAGGACCTGTAAGCCGTAACTCCTGCCTGTCTAGTACACGTCAGCCCAGGGCAGGCTAGTCGCAGGTCACAGTTAAACACGGCTCTGCCACCAGGGAGCTGTATCAGAGCAGGCGGCGGGACCCCCATGTTCCGCACACGGCCAGCAGGCAGCCACTCTGAACCAGGCTGTCTAGCCAGTCAATCCCTGCTCCCTGCTCCGATCTGAGCAGGTCACCCAGGAGCTGCGGGCGGGCAGAGTGGGAGGTACACAGGCAGCTGTACCCGGAGATTAGGAGATTAGCCGACTGCGTGAACCTGACCCTGCTTGGCAGACCGGCTGACTGGCAGATCCGATGCCGGATTCTTGTGCACTCCCCCGGGCCCGCCTGCCCCGCGCACTCTGTAATACAGACACAAGACAAGACTTCTCATTCACACCATGAGACACGACTCACATATAACATGAAAACACATAAACATACACCTCTAGCAGCTCTGAGCACCGAGCTGAACAAAACAGGGGACAGACTACCTCTAAGCCTAGAGTTACCACAGTCCACATCCCTTGGAACCCAATCCGAGTACCCAGCCTACCGACTGACCCCCTGAACCCCAGCTAAATCAGCTGGAAACCTGTCATGCCAGACCCCTTGGCGGAAAACCCCGCCGAAGTCCTGTCGACATATTGGCGAAAATCCTCGCCATCAAATCTAGCTAGAATTGAGAGCTCTGAGTGCTATAACTTCAACCCAGCCCCGGTTAAAGAGATCTGGACACCCAGATGAGGCTGCCTCATAAATAAGATTGTAAGTGCATATCTTTTAATTTTCTAGAAGAAAATTAGCCCATCATATCCTCAACCCAGGGGCAAAATGCTTCGCTCTTACCCCAAAGTCTCAAACCGTCTACCCCAGTTCAGGGGATCTGTCTAGAAATCTCTGCATCCATGATAAATTACCGCTCCTAAAGCACTCCCATGTCTTAGCCCCACGTTGGGCGCCATCTGAAGGGGACCGGCCCTCGGTCTCTCTTCCTCCGTGGGTATACACCAACTGGGTTAATTGGGTCCTGGGAAGGCAAACGGTTAACAAGGAAAGACACAGATGCCAGGTAGAAGTGATAAGAGAGAGCTTTACTGAAATCCACTCAGTATTTATAGTTACGCTAGGAACCAGACCCAGAGGAATTCGAAACTTGTTCATCTTAACATAAACAGGAGAAAATCCATTAACACCAGACCAGAAGGAGATTTTGAAAGGAAGATCCGGTAAACCTTTAACATAAGCATGAGACCTTCTAAGTCTTTGATCTAAGGAGCAGCAGTCAGGACTCCTCCACACAGCAGGTGCTCAACTCCAGCTTGCAGCCTGTCGGGGCTGTTTTACAGAACCAAGTCACTCCCAAGCAACAAGGTTGGGGGAAGGAGTCCACATATTGACAAACTCACTGTCTCAGCTCACTCAAATTCCCTACAGATATACCCTCTTCTCAAAAACTTCATCTCAGTTTTTCCCATGATGTTATTCTCTCCCAAGTGTTTTCATACTGCAACAACCATGACTCACTTCAACCTGAAAGATGAAGAAGTCTGTTAGGTGCTTTCCAGTTCTCCTGGAGCCACAAACCCTCAGGGCATTAAGTCTCAGAGCTACATGTTTCACTCAAACTCAGGCGATCCTCCTGAGAGCACACCCATGTAGACTTTAGCAAAGTGCCATATTTCTCATAGCATCACATACATTGACATTAAAGACCCAAGTAATTTTATGTTGCTCTCATTGTTTGCATTTCTCAAAAACAATAAACTCCTATATAAACTAGTATATTTGCAATTTCCTTATAAGTTTTCTGACAAAAATATTGCTAATCCTCTGTTCAGTGAAGTTCCAAGTGAGGAGGACTATATTATAAACTTCCACTAAACAAAACAAAACAAAGGACTCATAAAGACTTCAGGTTGTTACCCTGAGTTTACCCCACTATAAAGCAGTTTTCCCTTCTCTGCTGTGTGGAAACATCTTTATGTTCTTCATTGTCTTCTTCCTCGTTAGATTTGATTTTTTGTTTGCCTCTTGAATCACATACTCTTCTTTAGGTCTCATTGTTCCATCTTCTCTTTGTTCTCTTATCTCTTGTTAAACTCATATGCTTTAGTGATAATGGAGAAATGAACAATAATAGTAGCTATTAGATATCAGGTAAATTTTATAAAATAATTTGATTTTGATAAAAAAGTGTATTAATTCCAAAAATCTAAATAGTTAGGTAATGATGCAATTGTTTTGTACAAACTACTATAGTTATAACACTAATAATTCATAGTATTTAGATTAAACCAAAACTGTATATATGTGTATGTAAATTGTGTTTCCTGATGTCACTTCATCAGTTAGAAACATAGTATGTATTCATTATGATTCTATTCAACGAGCCAACTTCACTGTACAAGACAAATAATTGAGTTGTATAGATAGATAATAGCATTTTAAATACATTTAGTAACAAATACATGACAGAAAAATCTACTCTGCAACTTCAAATATAATTGATAAATATGTCTAATATAATCATTAATATATTGACAACTACAGACCATAATAATAGATTTATCTGTATTATGGTTAAGTAGTTGATCTAATACATACTATATTTCACTATACATGAAACAAAGATATAATCATCTTTACTTGGGTATGAGAATCCTTTGAAACATTAATATCAGCAGATGAAGAAATATTTGCAATACTAAATGTCTCATTTTAATCACTACAAACATAAGCATAATGAGATTAATTATTTTATATCAGAATTTATGTGATTAAAAACATAGTTTAGACCAAAAACTTCAATGGATATAAATAAACATAAAATACAAAATATTTAGTAAGTATGTAAAATAAATTAAATAATATCATCTGAAAAATATAGGTTATAGCACTAATGAAATATTACTGTACATCTATAAGAAAGGCCAAACTGTAGACCACTGAAGCATATGATAAAGCATAACTCTTCTATTCTATTACAAATGATAAGACTACCATAGAAGAAAGATTGGTAGCCTCTCAGAAAACCAAATAGTTTTGCCATAGACCATAATAGTCTTACTATCCAGCCAAAGCTCTTGAAAACAAGCAAATGAACCAATATCTGCACAAAGATGTTTATCAAATGTCATTTTTATAATTTTCAAATGTGAAAAACAATCAAAATGCCTGGCTTTCAATAGGATAAGTGATTCAATCACTGTGGTACACACAACAAAGTAATCCAGCACTAAAAGGATCTAAGTCAGTAAGCCACGACAACCTAGGAAAAGCATTAAGCTACTATTATTAGGTGAAATAAGCCTGTTGGAAAGGCCACATGCTGTGTTATCTAAACAAGAGTGAGATGGATAGGAAGAAAATCCTCTGGGGGAAATTTCCAAAGAGCTAATAAAATATGATTGCTAAAGAAAAACAATAAAACATTTACAAACAGTCAAAATCATGAACACAATAAGCAGACCAATGGTGTGCTACAGGATAATTGTTGCATCCCAGAGCATAGAAAACTCACATAAAATTATGTGAATGGTGCTACAATGGAAAAGGCACAGGCTGAAGCATTTGCCAAGGATCATACAATGTTCTACACCAAGCATGAACCCTAACTCTATTGAGATGTTGATAACAGGATGCCATTGCCATTATAAGATCAGGGAGTAAATGGGAGTCCCTATAATTTCCTTAAATTTTTCTGTTAACCTAAAAGCTTTTAAAAAAAGTGAACTCTAGGTTGTTTCCAGGTTCTGGCTATTATAAATAAGGCTGCTATGAACATGGTGGAGCATGTGTCCTTATTACATGTTGCAGTATTTTTTGGGTATATGCCCAGGAGTGGTATAGCTGGGTCCTCCGGTAGAACCATGTCCAATTTCTGGAGGAAATACCAAACTGATTTCCAGAGTGGTTGTACCAGTTTGCAATCCCACCAGCAATGAAGTAATGTTCCTCTTTCTCCACAACCTCTCCAGCATCTGCTGTCACCTGGGTTTTTTATCCTAGCCATTCTGACTGGCGTGAGGTGAAATCTCAGGGTTGTTTTGATTTGCATTTCTCTGATGACTAAAGACGTTGAACATTTCTTTAGGTGCTTCTCAGCCATTCAGTGTTCCTCAATTGAGAATTCTTTGTTTAGCTCTGTACCCCATTTTTTAATAGCGTTATTTGGTTCTCTGGAGATTAACTTCTTGAGTTCTTTGTATACCTTGGATATTAGCCCTCTATCAGATGTAGGGTTGGTAAAGATCTTTTCCCAATTTGTTGGTTGCCATTTTGTCCTATTGACAGTGTCTTTTGCCTTACAGAAGCTTTGCAACTTTATGAGGTCCCATTTGTCAATTCTTGATCTTAGAAAAAATAAAAAGTGAACTTTAGGCAAAAACAAAACAAACAAACAAACAAAAAACCATCACCACCAACACAAAACAAACTAAAACAAACAGACAAACAGAAAAATAAAAACTGGCTTGGCAGGTTAAAGGCCACTTGCTTTGCCTACAAACCTAACAACCTGATCCCTGGAACTCACACTGTGGAAGGAAAGAACTGACATCTTGCAGATGTCCTTTGACTTCCATACCCATGCCATGGCATGCATAATCCCCTTCCCCCCACACACATACAATAAGTAAATGTAAAAATATTAATAAGATACAACTGACCTGGTTTTGAATGATTTTCTCCTTGACTGTGGAGTCCTGAGTTCCTTTTCTTCAGAGCTTTTACTCACACTAACATTGTTATTTTCAAACTCTTTCTCTGATCTTTTGAGATGAAATCTAAGTCATCTCCCACTCTCATTAAAATTATAGACACTACTTCCCTCATACACTTGGGAACTATTGTTTTTGAAAATTGTCTAGAGAGAAAACTGAAATTCCATCCCCAACAGGCACATAACCAAGATAGAAGAGGTAGCACCAATGCCCGTGGTGCTAGTCCCATAGAAAGAGAAGTGGAAGGCTAGATTCTGGGACTACACAGCCACTCTTTTTTTATTATTATTATTAGATATTTTCTTTATTTACATGTCAGATGAATTTTCTTTTCCCGGTTTCCCCTCCCAGGAACAAACAAACAAACAAACAAACAAAAACAACAAGAACAAACCCCTGTTGGCTCTCCCCTCCCCATGCTTGCCAACCCAGCCTCTCCCACTTATTGGACAAGCCAGCCTGATATAGCTGTCTCCTGAGAGGCTCTGACAGTACCTGACTAATACAGATGTAGAGGCTCACAGCCATCCATTGAACTGAGTACAGGGTCCCCAGTGAAGGAGTTACAGCCACTCTTTTAAATGAATGACCAAAGGTTCTTTGAGAGTCTTGCTCTCAAAAACTAAGGTAAGGAGAAATCAAGGCCACCACACGCGTGGATACCCATGTAAACCTATCCTGACACTTAACACACATACATATCCAGATCCACACATGAAAATAGTAATACAGAGATTTTGAGATTGGAGAGGTGACTTAGGGGTTAATAGTACCACTGCTCTTCCAGATATTCTGAAGTTCCTTCTTAGTACTCAAATCAGGTATCTCAACAGAACCTGCAGATCTGAGGGATCTGACACTCTGGACTCTGCTGGCATATGCACCCAAGTAGGCAGAACTCTCTACCTCTCTGAAACACACACATAGTTCAAAATAATATATTATATATTTAACATGATAGATCCCTTATGACCATTCCTCATGGCTCAAGGAGACAGGAGATTTTAACATAGCTATGCTTCAGTTCAAAAAATACAGAAAATCTCATCATCTTTCCCAATTTGCCCTCTAATGACCTCTACTGATTTCCTGACAGCTTACTTCTGTGTCTGCAATCTCTTGCTCCTGTTGTTTGTTCAGAATTGAATCCAATCTCCCTTACTCCAATTGTCTTGAATGAAGTTTTGCTTCTTCCGTTTAAGCTGTCCAGTCCAATTTTCCTTTGGAAGAGCCTCCCAGTACTAGGGACATTGTCCTAATAGCTCTAGAAATGCACACATCCAATTTTTTGCATTAAAATGTTTGGTAGACTAAAATTGTATACATGTTCAGATATGAGATAGAGATGCACTGATCTTAAAAAGACAATACATTAAATATGGATATAATTGACCACAAATCAATCCTACCATGTTAAAATAAGCTCAGACTTATGAGAAGACCATAAACACAGTCTCAGTTACACTGTGTATTGATGCATATTTACTGTAGGTAATAAGTGGGTAAAAAAATTACCATCCATTTATAGTTTTATGTTCATAAGCACAAACTTAATTTTATGTAAATATATACATATATGTATTTATATTCTTATTGCGAAATATGCATTTTAATGGCATGTAAAGTATTCATAACATTTTATAAAATCATAATTAAGTACAGTCTCCAAAAACTCCAGGTCTTTCTTCAAATATTAAAGGCTCGACTATTTGAAATTACCCAAAGCATATGGAGTTTTTCTTACAAATGTTCCACAACAGCTATCCTCACGGTCCTGTGCTACTCCAGTATCCTACAACTTGGAATTTTCCATTTCCACATTACGTTTTCCAAGCTGTCTTTCTTTTAATTGTGTAGTCGGTCACCTTTTCAAGAAAAGATTTGTCTTTCTTGGTTTGACACATACTGTTTGTTCCCTCATACGTCTGACTTATGAAATTCTTCTGACAGCGAGTTATTGCTGCACTATAGGGCATGTGTAGGCTTCTCTTTATGTTACTGATTTGCATAGTATGTTCAAGTAATCACTCACATAGCTGGAGGCTGAAATGCTGCATAAACTGTCTTACATGGTGCTTATCTCTCCTGCATCTAATTTGGAGAAGCAGGACCGTGCTACAATTGATCCATTAGTATAATGTAATAATTAAATTGCCAAAGCTATCATTATGTTCTGGTGGGAAGGGCCTATGGAAGTCAGTGAGGCTCCCGAGCCCTTCATCGTTTCTCTCTATCCAAGTACCTGGGATGATTTTTGACGCTTGTTTTGCCTTCTCATTTCCACTCTCACAATCCATTCTCCACACAGCAGTTAGTGTGAAATCCAACCACACAAATCAGATTACGCTGGTCTCTTTCATCAAACCTCCAGTGGCTCTGCATTACCTTGAAATAAAATTCAGACATTTCCACAGTGCTGTAGTCAGTACAGTTGGATTTGCTGACTTACTATAACATCTTCCCTTCAATTCTCATCCTCAAACACTAAACTGAACTTTGAACATGTGTGCTCATCAAGCAAACCAATGCTGAGTCTGTTTTTATGCTTTTCATCTTTTGGGAGATCTTCTCTCCCAGAAAAAAAAAAAAGGTTATTTTTTTTGTAGCATTTATCAATGCCTAATTTCTTTGACCTTCCTTGGATTTTTCATTGTAAGGAAGATGGGTTTTCATTGCTTATTTCTTTGTTGGGGTTCACAGAGTTTCTCACTAGGCTGCAAACCTCAAAGCTCCCTATATTCTCACATTTCCTGATGATGTCACCACCATTATGAGCTGGCTTTTTTTGAAGTAAAACAGGTATTGATTGAACACAGACATACTAGGTACAAAATTTTGTTAAATAAGGTAAAGAGTTGTAATACCTGTGTTCGAGATTTCTGCTCTTTCACTCCTTCAGAAAGAACAAAATTCAAACAAGATATGAGTATTAAAGTATAATAGTATACTATATATTTTACTATATTATATGTGTATATATATAATATAACATATTAAATGGTTTATAGAAATGTGATGGTTAGAAATTGACAGGATAACTTCATTTACTTTTGCTGTCACTTTTTTTTTGTTTTTTCTTCCAAATTTACTTAACATTTATTCATGTAAAATTAATACTTCAGTCCTCCTGAGAAGGGGGAACAATATACTTACAGGAGGAAAGACGGAAACAAAAGGTGGAGCAGACTGAAGGAAAGGCCATCCAGAGACTGTACCACCTGGGGATCTATCCCATATACAGTCACCAAATATAGACACTACTGAAGATGCCAGGGATAACTTCTATATAAGTATAGGTAATTATGTGATTGAGAAGGGAAATTAATGAGATGGTGTACTGGAGTTAGGATGTTACAGCATTGGCTGTTGAGTAAGACAGAGTAGAAATGGTTTTCCCGTAAGACTGTCATGTCATTGTGTTCCTCTTCTCTAACTGAGTGCTTGGCCTGCAAAGATAGGGGTCTTGTTCCAGGACATCCAGTGCTTCAGGAAAAGCACCCTGTCTTAGAAAAAAATGACAATGATGGTGATGATGATGATGATGATGATGATGATGATGATGACGACAGTGACGATAATACTGTTAGCTGGAAGAACTGAAACAGGTATACATTATGGTGTTATGGTTTTGTGTGTGTCTATGAGTGTGTGTTTATGTGTATGTGCATGTGTGTTTGTGTGTGTGTGTGTGTGTGTGTGTGTGTGTGTGTGTATTTCACCATGGATCAGCTGGATTAGAAGGAATCTCTGCAGCTCCTTATCACTGGCTCATTAACATCACATTTTCACTGTTTCCTTGCATGTTTACCCATTAAGGTATCCTCCCCTTCATCTGTACTTTGGAAGAGGAGACATTTATATTTCTCAGAATGAGTGCAAAAAAAAAGTCGTCTTCTTTTTATCCATGACCAGATTACCCTGTTGCTGAAAATCATTGCCAAAATCCATAAAGCTGAAATTCAGTTGAAGCAAGCAAGTTGAATGCTAGCAAGTGAAGAAAATATGCTCTGTAACCATTGAGATGTTTCAACATGCTTCTTGGTTTTCTTTTGAAAATGAGCATCAGTTTTCTGCATGAGGGAAACAACCAGAGATAGAAATGTTGATTTGAGCTGCATAATATTAATTATTATGAGGTAATAGGAAGTTTTCAAAATGTCATCCATCTGCTCCATAGTTTAAAACAAAGCAATAGTTGCTAGTGATTAGTAGATAAAACTACTTCTTAATGAATTTGAGCCTTAGATGAGGACAAAGTGAAACAGTTTTGTGCTTTCTATGATTAGTGTAGTTATATTAATTATTGAAATTTTATCTTAAACTTAATTGCCTTAATATTCAAATGTCTATATCAATGGCATTGTAACTTGAACAATAATGTCAACTTTTTTTTTTTTTTACTTTGTCTTTATATTATTTAATAACGCAACTAAAATCAAGGATAAATTGAGAAGCCACTGCTCAGGTTACTGTAGGACTGCTATTTCTCACAGAAAATCTTACCTTTTATGTTGCATAGGACATAAAAGACATAGAGGGGTAAAACATAATGATGTGCTAAAGCAGAGTCAAGAAAAATGATTTGTGTTGTGGAAAATATTAAAAAAGGACACCCCAAAAACTCTCCTGGCCCACTGGACTCCAGCCACATCTCTCTGTCCCAGCTGGCTCCTGCTATCCTCTCCCAGCTAGCAAGATCATCTAGCTTACATGCAATGCCCCACACCCCAGTCAGTCATCTAGCATCTAGTCACCTGGTAGAAACTTGACGCTTAAGTCTTAATTATCCAATCAGGTTTATAGATCAATAAGTTAACAATTTAAAAGATGCCAATACAATAATTTCAGAACCAATGATAAAGACAATGCTTTAACCCAATTATTCTAACCTTGTGAAAAACCTTAACTACTTGTGGCTGTTTAAAACCACACGAGGTCTGGATTCTCCTCCTGTTTATCTGCTTCCATGATGATTTATCCTTGCTCCCTTCTCCTGCTCTCTGACCTTTCCCCTCCTAAACTTCTAGCTCTGCCTCTCTGTTCCTGTCCAATCACAGACCTTCACTGCCCTAATGTGATTGGACAGAGAAAATGCTGCAACAATTTGAAATTCATTTACTGTGATTTTAGGACACCACTGCCATGTTGTCTTCTTACTGTTACAACATTTTATTGCCTTGCATTTTACGTACTAGTTGTGTAGGTAGCTATCTGCTAGATGTGGGGTTTTAGGAGACATGATTTTTACTCTGTTATTTCCTCTTTGAATCTAACATGTTTTCTTCATTGTGCTCTGCCGCTGTGTGGAACAGACTATGATTTTTGTGGATATGAAATGTAAGTACTATTCCTCAATGCGGCCACAGCCTTGTTTAAGTGATTTAGTTCTTCATCCCTTTCAGAAAGGACTATCAAATTTTCTGTCCATCTTTCCCAGAGACTTATCATATTTTATCTCAGGAAAGTGATCCTTGTTTGCCTTTACCAGGGGTGATTGTAGTTGACACACTGCTTTGGAAATCACCAAGTACAATATCAATATGAGATGAATTAAAGGAGGATAAAATTTAATATTTAGAAAGAGATTTTCATGTGCCAGATAGCATTTAGAATGTCAATTTTCATATATTAGCATACGGTGCCCTCTTCATGATCTAACACCAGTTATCAGTATTATTATTTTCTGTGTGCCTTCTCTCTCTCTCTCTCTCTGTCTCTGTCTCTCTGTCTCTGTCTCTGTCTCTCTCTGTCTCTCTCTGTCTCTCTCTGTCTCTCTCTGTCTCTCTCTCTCTCTCTCTCTCTGTGTGTGTGTGTGTTTGTGTGTGTATGTGTATACAGGTGTATGATGCTTGGTAAGAAACTCAGGCTTTGACTCACTAAGTTAATAAAATATGTTAAACTTTCCACATCTTATTGCAGGGATTTTGAGAGATGAGAATGGTACAAGGTTAGTGAAACCTGGGGCTGCCTAAAAACATCATTCAGGACTTAAAACTTTGTAAGTCAATTAAAAAAATTAGGTTAAGACGAACAACAATATGAACTAACTAGTACCCTCAGAGCTCCCAGGGACTAAACCACCAACCAAAGAGTACACATGGTGGGACTAATAGCTCTAGCAGCATATGTAGCAGAGGATGGCCAAGTCAGTCATCAATGAGAGAAGTCTTTGGTTCTATGCCCCAGTGTAGGGGAATGCCAGGGCAAGGAAGTGGGAGAGGGTGGGTTGGTGAGCAGGGGAGCGGGGAGGGAACAGAGTTTTTTTTTTTTTGATGTTTTTGTTTTTGTTTTATTTTATTTTATTTATTTTTTTGGAGGGGAAACTGGGAAAGGAGATATCATATGGCATGTAAATAAAGAAAATATCTAATAAAAATTTTAAAAATTAGGTTATATAAAAAGAAAGATGAGAGAATACTGCTTCTAAAAGTTAAGAGTAACATAGAAAAACGTTTACTATCCAATGCGTCATATTTCTGTAGGATCTGTTTTTCAAGGCAGTCCCAAAGTTTCCAAATCAATACAGGATTTTGACATTCTTCTTGGTTGTCTACAAGGACTAGATGATAACATATTGTTGCTGAAGAAATAAAGTACATTTGTCTACAAATTACTAAAAAACCAAAGCTAGTACTGATCTGCAAACTTCTCTCCTGCTAGCAAATACAGCTTTCAGAAGGTTGAGTGGATATGACTGTTGAGGGAGTAGGAAATCCATATCCAAAAAAGTAATCAGTGGTCTACAAAATCAACCTGGAAACAATGTTGGCCCACCTGCACCACAGTTGTGTGATTATTTGAGTTTTCAGTTTGAGACCTGTTCCAGAGTAGGGAATTGATATTTGGTATAGTAAACCTATTAAAAATCACCTAACTGAGGAGGTCTTATGTCCTAAAAGGTACTTCTTTCTGTTTAGGTAAAATTAAATGTGACAATGCTGTCCTATTAATACTCATGTAGATGATCACAGACAGATGTTCAGACTCAATCAGGAAAACCTCTTTGCAATGAATCAGAGTAAGTAAAGATTCATAGTTGCAAGGAATTATTACAATCTTCTTGTATCTGTTGGGGCCTGTTTTGTGATCAATTATATGGTCAATTTTGGAGAAGGTACCATGAGGTACTGAGAAGAAGGTATATCCTTTGGTTTTAGGATAAAAAGTTCTATACATAGCTGTTAAATCCATCTGTTTCATAACTTCTGTTAGTCTCACTGTGTCTTTGTTTAGTTTCTGTTTCCATGATCTGTTCATTGCAGAGAGTGGGTTGTTGAAGTCCACCACTATTATTGTGCGTGGTGCAATGTGTGCTTTGAGCTTTAGTAAAGTTTCTTTTATAAATGTAGATGCCCTTGCATTTGGAGCATAGAGGTTCAGAATTGAGAGTTCATCTTAGTAGATCTTACCTTTGATGAGTATGAAGTGTCCCTCCTTATCTTTTTTGATCACTTTAGGGTGAAACTTGATTTTATTCAATATTAGATGGCTACTCCAGCTTATTTCTTGGGACCATTTGCTTGGAAAATTGTTTTCCAGGCTTTTGTGACTGACTTTGCCTTAGAAAGTCACCTGAAAGAAATAATTCCTTGTCAGATCACCATGGGCTAAGGCTGCTCCTCAATAACAACATAAACAATAAAAAGCCCACATGCATGTGGAAGCTTAACAACACTCTACTCGATGATAACTTGGACAAGGGGGAAATAAAGAAAGAAATTAAAGACTTTTTAGAGTTTAAGGAAAGTAAAGCCACAACATACCTAAACTTATGGGAAACAATGAAAGCATCCCTAAAGAGAAAACTTTTAGGCACCTTAAGTGCCTCCAAAAAGAAACTGGAGAGACATACACCAGCAACTTGACAGCACATCTGCAAACTCTATGGCAAAAAGAAGCAAATTCACTCAAGAGGAATCAAAGGCAGGAAATAATCAAACTCAGAGCAGAAATCAACCAAATGGAAACAAAAGAATTATACAAAGAATCAACCAAACCAGGAGCTGGTTCTTTGAGAAAATCAACAAAATAGAGAAACCATTAGCCAGACTAACTAGAGGCCACAGAGACATTGTCCTAATTAACAAGATCAGAAATGAAAAGGGAGACATAACAACAGACACTGAGGAAATCCAAAAAAATCGTCAGATCCTATACAAAGCCTCTGCTCAACAAAACTGAAAAACCTGGATAAAATGGACAATTTTCTAGATAGATACCAGGTAACAAAGTTAAATCAAGATCAGATCAACAATCTAAACAGTCCCATATCTGCTAAGGAAATAGAAACAAGCATTAATAACCTCCCTACTAAAAACAAACAAACAAACAAACAAAATAACCCAGGACCGGATGGGTTTAGTACAGGGTTTTATCAGACCTTCATAGAAAACCTAATACCAATATTCTCCAAACTATTCCACAAAATAGAAACAGAAGGTACTCTGCCCAATTCGTTCTATGAAGCTCCAATTTCTCTGACTCCTAAAAAACACAGAGACCTAACAAAGAAAGAAAACTTCAGACCAATTTCCCTTATGAATATCGATGTAAAAATATACAAAAAAGTCTTGCAAACCAAATCTAAGAATACATCAAAATAATGATCCATCATGATCAAGTAGACTTTATCCCAGGGATGCAGTGATGGTTCAATATATGGAAATCCATTAATGTAATCCACTATATAAACAAACTAAAAGAAAAAAAAAACATAGGAACATCTCATTAGATTTGTAGAAAGCATTTGACAAAATCCAACACCCCTTCATGATAAAAGTCTTAGAAAGATCAGGAATTGAAGGCCTATACTTAAACATTGCAAGAGCAATATACAGCAAACCAGTAGCCAACTTCAAACTAAATGGAGAGAAACATGAAGTAATCCCTTTAAAATCAGGAACTAGACAAGGCTGTACACTCTCTCCCTACCTATTCAATATCGTACTTGAAGTCCTAGCCAGAGAAATTAGACAATAAAAGGAGATCAAAGGGATACAAATTGGAAAGGAAGAAGTCAAATTATCACTATTTGCTGATGATATGATAGTATACTTAAGTGACCCCAAAAATTCCACCAGAGAACTCCTAAACCTGATAAACACCTTCAGCAAAGTAGCTGGATATAAAATTAACTCAAGCAAATCAGTGGCCTTCTTCTACACAAAGGATATACAAAAAAGGCTGAGAAAGAAATTAGGGAAACAACACCCTTCACAATTGTCACAAATAATATAAAATACCTTGGTGTGACTCTAACTAAGCAAGTAAAAGATCTGTATGACAAAAACTTGAAGCCTCTGAAGAAAGAAATCGAAGATCTCAGAATATGGAAAGATCTCCCATGCTCATGGATTGACAGAATTAATATAGTGAAAATGGCCATCTTGCTGAAAGCAATCTACAGATTCAATGTAATCACCATCAAAATGCCAAATCAATTCTTCACAGACTTGGAATGAGCAATTTGCAAATTCATGTAGAATATCAAAAAAAACTAGGGTAGCAAAAACTATTGTCAGTGATAAAAGAACTGGTGGAAACAACATCCTGGAACTTAAGCTGTACTACAGAGCAATTGTGATGAAAATTACATGATATTGGTACAGTGACAGGCAGGTGGATCAATGTAATAGAATTGAAGACCCAGAAATTAACCTACACACCTATGGTCACTTGATCTTTGACAGAGGAGCAAAAGCCACCCAGTGGAAAAAAAGACAGCATTTTCAACAAATGGTGCTGGCTCAACTGGCGGTTAGCATGTAAAAGAATGCAAATCAATGCATTCCTATCTCCTTGTACAAAGCTAAAGTCCAAGTGGATCAAGGACCTCCACATAAAACCAGATACACTGAAAGTAATAGAAAAAGAAAGTGGGGAAGAGCGTCAAGCACATGAGCACAGGGGCAAATTTCCTGAACAGAACACCAATAGCTTATGCTCAAAGATCAAGAATTGACAAATGGGACATGATAAAATTACAAAGCTTCTGTAATGCAAAAGACACTGTCAATAGGACAAAACAGAAACCAACAGATTGAGAAAGTTGTTTAACAATCCTATATGTGATAGAGGACTAATATCCAATATATATAAAGAACTCAAGAAGTTAGACTCCAGAGAACCAAATAACCATATTTAAAAAATGGGTTACAGAGCTAAACAAATAATTCTCAACTGAAGAATACCAAATGGCTGAGAAGCACCTAAAGAAATGTTCATCATCCTTAGTCATCAGGGAAATGGAAATCAAAACAACCTTGAGATTCCACCTCACATCAGTCAGAATGGCTGTGATCAAAAACTCACGTGACAACAGATGCTGGATAGGTTGTGGAGAAAGAGGAACATTCCTTCATTGCTGGTGGAATTGCAAGCTAGCACAATCACTCTGGAAATCATTTTGGTGGTTCCTCCTGAAATTAGACATAATACTACCAGAAGATCCAGCTATACCACTCCTGGGTATATACCCAGAAGATGCTCCAACATGTAATAAGGACACATGATCCACTATGTTCATATTAGCCTTATTTATAAAAACCAGAAACTGGCAACAACCCATATGTCCCTCAACAGAGGAATGGATACAGAAAATGAGATACATTTACACAATGGAGTACTACTCAGCTTAAAAAAAATGAATTTATGAAATTCTTAGGGAAATGGATGGATCGGGAAAATATCATCCTGAGTGAGATAGCCCAATCACAAAAGAACACACATGGTATGCATCTCTGATAAATGGATATTAGCCCAGAAGATCGGAATACAATTTACAACCCAGAAACCACAAGAAACTCAAGAAAAAGAAGACAAAAGTGTGGATACTTTGTTCCTTCTTAAATAGGGGACCAAAATACCCATGGAAGGATTTTCAGAGACAAACTATGGAGCAGAGACTGAAGGAAGGACAATCCAAAGACTGCTGTACTTGGGAATCCTTCCCATATTCAATCATCAAATCCAGACACTATTGTATATGCTGGCAAATACTGGCTGACAGGAGCCTGGTATATCTGTCTCCTGAGAGGCTCTGACAGTACCCAACTAGTACAGATGCAGAGGTTCACAGCCATCCATTGGATTGAGTACAGGGTCCCCAGTGAAAGAGCTCTAGAAAGGAACCAAGGAGCTGAAGGGTTTGCAGCCCCTTAGTATGAACAACAATAAGAACTAACTAATACCCTTAGAGCTCCCAGGCACTAAACCACCAACTAAAGAGTACACATAATGGGACTGATGGCTCCAGCTGCATATGTAGCAGAGGATGGTCTAGTTGGTCATCAATGGGAGGAGAGGCCCTTGGCCCTGTGAAAGCTCTATGCCCCAGTGTAGGGAAATGCCAGGGCCAGGAAGCAGGAGAGGGTGGGTTGTTGAGCAGGGGGAAGGGGGAGGGAACAGGGTTTTTTGTTTTTGTTTTGTTTTTTGTTTTATAAAATTTATTTTATTGTATTTTTTTCATTTTTTTTTCTGGAGGGGAAACTGGGAAAGGAGATATCATATGACATATAAGTAAGGAAAATATCTAATAAAAAATTAAAATGTAACCACGTCTTCTATGTTGGTTAGCTTCTACTTGATTAAGAAAAATAGGTCTCAAAAATTCTTTTTGAAAAGAAATTTGAGTCAGGTAAATGAGGTTAGTAAAATAGAAGGGATAATAGAGACGTTAGAAGAGGATTTCAGTAATGAGAATGTTTTTTATATGTGTCTGGGATTATGAAAAACATAGATATTTGAATATATGTTTAAAATATATAAATGAATATGTGAATACATAAAAAACATGAATAAAAATAAAGTCATTTAATATCAATGATTTTTTTTGGAAAATGTGAAGAATAATGATATGATCTAATTTAGAATGTCATTATTCACCAAAGTTCACCATTAATGGAACTCTTCTCTTCATGAGTGTAAAAATGGAGTGTTTCAGTTTATTTTTATTCTCCAGTTTGGTACAGTGAGAATTAATTATAAAAGAAAGAATGATCAATGAACATAACCAGGCCAAAAAAAAAAAAAAAAGGGAGGAAAATAAAAGGGGCCCTCATGTTTTGTCATTAATTTAAAAATATTTCTTAATTTATTGGTCATCATGTATACAATTTTCCAAATGCAGGTAATAGTTAGATACACTCCAGAATAATTTCAATAACAAAGTGACCTGAACAGAGGCCAATGAGAATTTCTCTCTCTGCTTATTATTATTTGCTTATTTGAAACTTGGCTAGCTGGGTTGAAAGACATACACCCCACACACACAGACACACATCTGCACATGCAAAACACACACACACACACACACACACAGAGAGAGAGAGAGAGAGAGAGAGAGAGAGAGAGAGAGAGAGAGAGAGAGAGAGAGAGGAACATCACCTTGAAGTCAAAATAACTGAAATGGTAAAGGCTCATTGCATTTTTTTCAATGAATTACTAAACTGATATATTGGTAGTTAAATCCAGAAGAGGAAAAATAGCTTTTATTCTAATTCCCTTTGTAGCTTGTAGTACATGTTCAGTAAGTTTGTTTGTATGTTGGTAAGAAGAATGTACTTTAATAGCTATGATGACCTAACTAGTATACTACGTAAAATAAAGCAAAATAACAAAGTAAAACATAATTTTTGTATTCTGACTAATATAATAATGAATAAGAAGGGTATATTTGAAGAAATAGTGGTCTGAAACCTTAGGCTCATAAAATGGTTTGAATCTATGTTTCTGAAATTCAGATTTTAATAACTGAAATACTTTAAAAATATTTTTGGTAAAATTAAACCATCATTATGTTCTGAATTTTCTAGCAAAATAGGTGTTTGTGTCTTAAACATGAATATGTGTGATTATTTATGAATTTACCTCTGTTTATTGTTGTCAAATATTTGTTATATATATGTGTGTATATGTATATATATATATTTTTTTTCCTGTGATTCTATTTCAAAACATAATTATTTACAAGGAGTTAGCTATGTGTTTTATTTGTGTTATAATATTTATATATGAAATGCAATTTTTACATAGCTGGAAAGAAAATATAAGGGCTTTAGTGTTTAATTTTATAGACTTTAATCATTTAGAAAGAAAGCAAATATTTGGTCTATTAAATTGATATATCACATGCTAGAAATCTGATCCATTTTTCTGTTTATGAATACTTCAATTCCAAAGGGAATACTATTTTCTAATGTATGGTTTCTCTGTGCATAAACTGACCTGTGGTAAATACAGTTTGTACATAATTTAAGACATTGTATCTTCTTTATTAACATATTTAATACCTTTGCTATACAAAACACTAAAGCCTTTATTATTCTGTTATTTTAAAACCTAAAAAATATCACATATAAAAATAAAAGGAAAGCCAAAATGATGGAGATGGAAATATGATTGCTGTGTAGTTATAATAAAGTTCTCTTTCTCAGAAAACAAGCCTGCACCTAGGTCATGTCTGGAAGAAGAGATTAAATATTGCAGTAACATTAAGGTTTACAATAGCTGCTCCCTTGCTCCTTTATGTAAAGGCTGTGTGATTGACACATTTTATTAGCTAGCTATATGCCTGTAGCTTTGTCATAGCAACTGCTAAATTAATTACAAACTACGATCAAGTTGCTGAGTTTTTATAGCTATCTCCCTGAATACCCTTCCTAACTATACTAAAGTTACTTTCAAACCCTAGACACAGCTCTGCTGCTGAGTCCTTAATTCTCTTATTGGGAAGCAGCTGTATTCTTCTTTGTTTTAGACCATTTATACAGCTCTTTTTCTTCATTTGTGTGATTTTATCAGTTACTGACTACTTAAGGATGAAGTGGAGTTTTAATGAATACTGGAAAAACATCATATTCCTTTGTGAAGGAATCCAGCATAACTGATTATAACCTACAATATATAGGTATTCATTCATTCGGTATATTCATTGACAAGATAAATTCTATGCAGGTCAACAATGACTCAGCATATTCTAGAGAGGTTGATGACAAATATTCTCATGAAAGAAATACAGATTTGGGGTTAATAAGTATCTTGAATGAAATAGTCATTTAATAACTTATTATGAAAGCTTCTTTTCTTATAAAATGAACAAAATTGTATTTCTTTCGATGGTTTTTTTTTGTTCTTTTTTGTTTTTTTTCTTGTAGTTGTTTTTCTGCAGCAGGAGCTATGCCTGCTTGAATAATTGTGAAAATAGTAGGCCTACAAGCTTCCCTTTTCACCGTTAATACCTGGACAGAAGCAAGAGTGATTACTGCAGCACTGTGGACTCTCTCATGAAAGTCTCAGAGGACTGAACTGTGACATAGGGGAGACTGTGTTCATGAGTGAGGAAGTGAGCGAAAGAGAAGGTGATACAGATATAACGAAAGTTCTTTAATGTTTATTTTTTCAGAAAAATCAATCATGTTTTTATGTCTCTAAGACCAATATGACATAGTTCTCTTAGAAACAAAATATCAATTTACCACCAAAGTTCAAGCCTCATACAAATTGTTACAGGCATCTTCTTGTGTTATTGTAACTGAAATCATGTGGTTTCTCAGCCCTTGTTTGCTATGTGTTGTTGTTGGAATTTTCATACATTTCTAAAGATAAGATTTGGCATTTAGCCATCCAGCCCTCATTAAATGATATTTTAAACATATTTGGTGAATACTGAAATTTATCTTATGCTTATAATTTCCTAAACACATGGACTATAAATCTCAAAACCATATATGTGAATAACAAATTAGAAAGTGTATTGATGGCCTTAGGTTTTAAGTCCAAAACTTAGGGCCACTTTATCTTCCACTAAATGCATGTGACCATTCCTAAGTTCAGACTGATATTTTCTCAGAACACAATGGCCTTGTTCTTACTGTTTATATTGAGTAGTAAAGTCACCATGCAAATAATTCTAAAATGCAATTATACTTTGAGTATTTTTAAAAAATTATTGTTAGATGCAAGTGGTCCTCAAAAATATCAGTGGCACTGAAAAATGTCCTGAATGACAGTCTGTGTTCACTTCCGGCAGAATTCTTACCAGGTATTCAAGGATTGCTACTGGATAAATGGAAACCTAGATCAGGACTCCTTTACATTCTCAAGAAGTAGGTTTCTTTTTGTCAGGAACAAAAGCTATTATTTCCCTTATCAGACTTCAACAATCACTAACTCCAGCAAAGGCCATCTAGTTTCTGATTAACCTCAATAAGCCTGCAACAGATTAAAGTCCCCACAATATGTCCTAGGCTGTTCTGGCCTGCACCCTGCCTCCTGCTGCTCTCAATCCCCACAGTACTGGCTCAGTCACCTCTCCTCCCACTGCTACCTTCCCCATATAAACTGAGAAGGCCTTTATCACTGCCTTCTGTCCTGGACCTGCAGGGGAAGCTGACAGTTTGATCATGAATAGACTTTTATTTCTGCCCACAGAGTGACCCTTACTTACAATATGTAGGTCAAACTAATTATTATTCCACTACAGCTAATGTTTAATTTTAAAACAATAGTTTTGTATTAAATATTTATACTGAATATCAAATGTTTTCATTATCCTTTGGGGTCCAATGTCATAAAAATGTAAGTGACTGGGTGGAATAATCAGTTAGTAATATTCTGAAGGCCCTGTCAATTCATGCTTGTTCTACAGGGGTGGTATATTGTATTTTTACATACACATTGAATCTATCCTGAACATGTAAGC
The DNA here is from genome assembly GCF_008632895.1 of Mastomys coucha. Taxonomy (NCBI): domain Eukaryota; kingdom Metazoa; phylum Chordata; class Mammalia; order Rodentia; family Muridae; genus Mastomys; species Mastomys coucha. The sequence continues at coordinate 97,381,851 of NW_022196915.1, read as the reverse complement.
CGGATAATCTACATTACCACTAAATGCCTGGTATACAAATGGAATCATACTGAAGATTAAGATTTTATCACATAGGTTTGGGGGCAAAACCTGATATTTATCCTAGCGCATAGTAATTTGTAAAGAAAGGTCATTACACTTTTGCATTGTTTGTAGTGTGATTCACATTTTTCACCCAAGTATCCTTCCTGTTGCATTTTTTTTTGCCCGTCCCACTGTCTGTTACGTTTTACTGCTTTTCTGCATATTTTTGAAACATATCTGGATGCAGAGACTAAGACTATCTTTATACTGACTATGCAGTCTGAATTGACTATGTATTCAAAGTCTTTTCTCAGCTGCCCAAATGTTTACTAGAGTGTGCTACTGTGTCCAGAGAAAATAGTTTAATACAATTATAGAATATAACTTTCTGTTGCATAGTAGTTAACTCTAAGAGAGTAAGTTACTTAACATTTTCCTTCTATAATATGCTATGGCACATATTTAATAATGAATGAATTCTAATTCATATAGAAATAAAAGATTTTAAAATATAGTAGTAGGTTGTTAAAATAGACATTATTTGATATAATAAATCTGAAGAACATTCTTCAATGCTGTTAAAACTAATAAAATTGAGACTTTATGTTATTATAAATTCTTTGCTAGATTTTTATAATAATGAAACTTGATTCCAATGCAATAATAGTTCTAATTCCTTTTCCTTGACATGCCTCTCAAAGTACCTTTCTGATCATAATCATTGTCCTGAAAAAAGTGTTTCAAGCACATATTCTTTTAAGTTTTCAATTTAATTCAGAATTACCTCTTATAAAAATAGACTTTGACAACACTGGGTATATGACTAATTGTAACTGTTTCAAAGTACGTATTTCTGGTCTCTTTTTCTTACATGGAGAAGATAATTAAATCCATTTTGCCTTGATGCAGGGCCTCCTAATCTATATGCACTTCAGGAGAAGTCAAAGTTGTAAGCAGTTCCATCGTGATTATTGGTGAAGGGCACAGAAAATTCTAGATCTAATGAAGGCCACTGTGTACTGGCGTCCCCTGTACTTACAATTAATCAAATTTGACAGCTGACTTCAAAATGCAGATTACTTGGCAGATAACAACCTGTGTCCACATATTCTCCGTCTTCTCCTTGAGCTATGTGTGTGCGTGTGTGTTTTTACATTCATAAACTTAGAGCTTTATCTACATGCAATGCAAATGACCAAATCTGCCTTAGATACTTAAGTGTCTATATACTTATCTTATGTGGCAACAAATATGTTGAACTCAACAAAGAGCATAGACTCCAAGGATATATATTTTGTTCTCAGATCAACTTAATATGTATATCAAATGATTGTGCAGTCTTAATTTTGAATGAAAATGCACAATTCATTTACATTTTAAAAATAATAATTAGTAATTTATAACATTACAAAAACATACCTGAGTCATAGAAATTAACTCTTTAAAAATCACATAAAATATTTAATACATGAAGGATACATATAATATATGTATTTCAGATCAAGCCTAAATAATTTTTTGCAAATGTTATTCAATAAAAATACTTAAATTGGGAAGGTAAATGCTAGCTATTATCAAAACAATGGATAAAGAATATAATGATGGTGGCATTTTAAAAGAAAAACGATATTTGTTTTGGAAGTAATAAAGAAAAACAAACAGGAAATAAAATCACACTTATATACCAGTAAGATTTTCTTTATTGTCATTCTAAATAATAAATATCCATTCAAAAACACTTGTAATTTTCAATAGTATTCACTGTTACAAATGCAGGAGTAGCTAAGGTGGATACCGACAAATGCTGATTCACATCTAAATTATTTTAAATATATTAAAGCAAGGTAAACTCATTTGTAAATTAGCTTATTCCTTTCAAGTGGAAAATCACATGGTGGTTATTTTTTACCCAATTTTTAGCTTGATACTCATATTTTACAAACTAATGAACCATTTTGGATCATTGTTTTTCCTCCAGAATTAAGAATATCAATATAAAACTAGCAATGTGAGTTGTTAATTGCGTTCTCAAGTTAATTTTGTAATACTACTTATAGCAATGTCTAATTTTACTAAGTGAGTTCATGAAAGTGGTGATATAAAAAGAGCAAATGATATTAAGAAAAACTCAGAGAAAGGACTTCTTTAAATAGCATATTACATAAACAGTAAATTCAGAAACTATTCTGGGCTTACAAACAAAATCAACCAAATAGAACACTGTAAATTGTATAGCATTTTTAGCTATAATTGATATGAGAAACATACAAAGGCCATATGCATAAAATTATACCATAGTGGACTTTGCAGTGTCCTTTCTACTTAAAGATATTAACTTTGAAAATATATCAATATTTCATAGGAAGGTGAAAGTCACTCTTCCATAAATATGAGCAAAAGAATAAATACACTTAAAAATCGGCATTAAAATTTGAGTGGGAGACATTCTTAAATATAGATTTGGCTTTTCTTTGCTTTAGTTTAGATGCAAAAGCAAACCACATATCACGATTTCCTGGACTAAAAGTTACGAAAAATTGTGGCCTAGTGTGTAACGCTTTCACTGCCAAGCTACAGTTATTCTTCTTCCTTATATCTGTGAGGAACATAAGGAAAGTAAGACTTTGCACGTTTAGCATTTCCCCAGCTTCCCTTCTCCCTCTTGCTCCTGCTCTACTTGGACTGGCACCGCTCGATTGCTCCTGCCCATAGGACGTTATTTGTTTCTCATCACAGATAGTTGTGAGCCACCGTGTGGTTGCTAGGATTTGAACTCATGACCTCCAGAAGAGCAGTCAGTGCTCTTAATCGCTGAGCTATCTCGCCAGTTTCTATGTTTAGCATTTTATTTGGAGGTGTTTGTACACTGTCTAATGTGTATACTCGCAGTAATTATGAGCCTGTACAGGTTTGCATGAATCTTTACCTCAGCTCTGAAAGGTGCTCTTAACTACCTAGCATAGCAATTAAGTTTTCCAGATGACATCATGTTATTCAGTCAAGCCAGCATGTGAGTATGTGAGAGGCATGGAAGGGTCAGTAACTCCATAAGGATGTGCACTTGTAGTAATGTCATCTTTTATGACTTTAGTGACTGGATTAGCCCTAGTCCTGTATAAAACTCTGCTTCAAGTGTACATCATTGTCTAATAATTTACTTTTAATACCTAAACATGTTATATAGGCAAAAGAACTCTATATTCATTAGAATTGTCTATTGGAGTAGAAACAAAACTCTACTTTTCTTGAGGAAAATAGACAAATGTCACCAACTTCTATCCTGGTGGTTACAGAGCAACTCCTATAATGGAGGCATGACATACATCGAGTGTTAATATCTACTTTGTGCAGATTTAAAGTAGTCACTAAAGCCAAGTCATTTTTTGTAAGAAGAAATGCATGGAGTTGAACTGATATATGACCTTCATCCATGTTAATACTCTCACTCTGCCTATTGTTATAGAGTATCTGTGTGAATTTTTTCTCATATCTATTAAAAGCATCATTCTTTGAATTTGCATGTTCAAACTCTGTTCTGCAGATCCTGCCCTTTGGTGAACAATAAGATGAAAGACTGATATCTTCATATATTTAACAGAGGACACAGATAACTGTCTAAAATGAAATTTCACACACACATCTCTTTCAAATATTTCTGCCACATTTTCTACTGATATCACAGCTAAGTACTTGACTATTGAATCAAACTAATGTCCTCAGACCATTAATACATGTATATTTTCATATTGAACTGCTTCTGATTTTAAGAAAATTTAGTAGTTTGGTGCACTTTTCAGATATACGTCCACTAATCACATCTTCCTCTACTAGTGTGACTCAGGTAGATCAGTTTGAGGTTCTTATTAAAATGAAGCGTACTTTTAAAACTATGCCTTTTGCTCTGCTAACTTCATATAGGAAGTCTCATTGTTCCCACAGGTATAAGGTGAGAAGGCAACATTTTATCAGAATAGACATTCATGACTCTCAATAGAATTTAGTTGCATTATTCCTAGAGCTGTTGAATACAATGTGTCAGGTCTGCCAAATTAAGAAATTACTTTTATTTTAATTAAATGATTAATACGTCACTTTCCCCTCTTCTTTCCTCCCTCTATCTCTTCCTGTGTCCCATGTTCAATCTCATACCGATGTCTTCATTTTCATTGTGATGCTTTGATAGGGAAACTTCATGTCCATTTCTTTGTCCTCAGTTGGTTCTTGATTGATCAATACATATGCCAGTGGCTATTGGCTGGGAGGAAAGGAAGTAGCTAGACTTCCATGTTCCTGAAAACTAGGAAAGAGGAGAGGACAGGGAGAGGAGAATCAAGATCCTTGGAGGAGACAGACAGAACAGACAAGAGAGATCTTCCAAAATGTAGGTGGAAAGAAAAGTGGCCCACAGAAGGGCAGCCAGAAAGTGTCTTGGGCAGCAAGACCAATAGACTTCACAGAAGGTAACTTGGCAACTATGTTGAGGGAAGATGATGGGCATGCTAGCTGTGGAAGGCTTAGAATAGCCCAGCCGATGAGCCAATAAGCCAGGTTAGGAATGCACTACTATGTGTGTGCCTTTCTTCTGCATATCTAAGATAGATCCTATGTGGTTGCACACCTGGGACTTGCCTGGAGCTCAAAGCACTGTAGCCCAAAACTCTGTCTATAATCAATACTTCACTTTCCCCTCTTCTATTCTCCCTCTATCTCTTCCTGTGTCCCATGTTCAATCTCACACTGCTGCCTTCAGTTTTATATTTATATGCATAAAACATAAGTGCAAGCTTCCATTTAGTGTGGATAACCTGATGTGATTTCAAGGCTACCTACATGTTATTGGGTAACAAATTTGCTGTTAGTGGCTCATCACTTGGAAAGGTGAATTTCCCCTTTCATGTTAGTCAGTAGTCACATGAAATTCTTGTTCATTTGTTTTCCTCTTTTGTTCTTTTTTAAGTTTTTATAACCTATTTATTTATTTTACACTCCATATTTTTCCCCCATCTACCCTCCTACTGCTTCACATCCCATACGTCCTCCCCACCCCCTATCTTCACGTGGATGTCACCACCCCCACCCCACCTGACCTCTAAACTACCTGGGGTCTCCAGTCTCTTAAGGGTTAGGTACATCATCTCTGAATGAACACAGACCCTGCAGTCCTCTACTGTATGTGTGGTATGGCCCTCATACCAGCTGGTATATGTTGTGTTTGGTGGCCCAGTGTTTGAGAGATATCAGAGACCAGATTGAAACTGCTGGTCTTCCTACAAGGTCGCCCTTCTCCTCAGCTTCTTTCAGCCTTCTTTAATTCAACAACAGGGGTCAGCTGCTTTTGTCCAATGGTTGGGTGCAACTATCTGCCTCTGACTCTTTCAGGTGCTTGTTGAGTCTTCTGAAGTGTGGTCATGCTAGGGCCCATTTTTGTGAGCACTCCACAGCCTCAGTAATAGTGTCAGGCCTTGGGGCCTCCCCTTAAGCTAGATCCCTATTTGGGCCTGTCTCTTGACCTTCTTTTCCTTAGGCTCCAATCCATTTCCATTCCTGTAATTCTTTCAGATAGGAACAAATATGAGTCAGAGTTGTGACTGGGATGGACCCCTCCCTTATTTTATGCCCTGTCTTCCTGCTGGAGGTGGGCTCTATAAGTTCCCTCTCCCTCCTGTCCAGCAATTGGACCCTGTTGTCAGTTTCCATAGAAGATTCATAAGTACTAATGTCAACCTGATTTGTTTAGAAATCTCCACAGGGCCGCTGCAGACAACTGAATTGAATATAATTGAGTGCCACTACTGGAAGCCTTGTCTGGCTACAAAAGATGGACAGTTTGACCTCTGTACCCTCCATTACTAGCACTTTATAGAGTCTTCCTCATAGACTCCTGAAAGTTTCTAGTACAGTTGGCTTCTACACTGCTGTCTATAATGCTCCCCAATTCCAGGTGTCTCTCTTGGCACTCTCTTCCTCCACCTTATTCTTCCCACTCCATAACCATTTCTTTTATATTTTTCAATTATTGAAGTACAGGTTTTTAACTGTGTAGTTATGATTTTCTGGATCTCCTTGGTGTCTGTTATGTCCCTCCCTTCTCTTTCAGATTTTATTAACTTGGAAAATGAATAAAAAAGTAAATAATAAAATAAATTTCTATCTTTTAGCAAGATTGGATAAGTGTTTTTCTGTTTTGGTGATTTTCTCAAATAAACAAAATATTTTTCTAAGATAAGGATCTCTTGAATTTTTATGATATGTATTCTTCAACTTTGTTAAATATTTTAGCCAGAAGTCTAGACCTTCTTGCTACTTAGACCCAATCAAATGTCATCATTATCACAAAATAGTAATACACCTTATCAAAATGAATGGTGCCCAACTTCCCTAAGTAATAAATTCTGACATAGTATAACAGAAGGCTAAAACTGCAACTCTATCTTTCTTTTCCCACCAGCTGAAAGCAAAATCCTGAGTAGAAGTTCATAAGAGGAATGGAGTACAGAAAATTTTCCATATAAAGAGTTGCATGTTGCTGATTGTGGTGCTGCAAAACTTTAATCCCAGCAATTGAGAGCCAAAGACAAGTGTAATTTCTTTGAGTTAGAGGCCAGCTTGTATTCCAGATACAGGAATTTGCAGCATCACCAAGGGTACACAGGGAAGCCCTCTTTCAAAACGCAAAACAAACAAACAAAAAACGTGTCATATTAATATGATTATACAATAAAACTCTTCTGTATAAAACCAATAAACAAAATCATGTATCTAGTCTGTAATATTCCACTACCTATAAGTGTCATCTGCTTTCTGTCTAGAGAAAATAGGTGAAGTGAACATGGATGTAGCTAAAATGATCAGCAGTCACAACTTGGGTCACAACACTAATCCTTCTGGGAATGTGGATATTTCTTTGGAGTTTCTGTTTCATTAGGGCCCAAAAGTTGAAGTGGCTTTTATTTGTTCTTTGCCACATCAGACCCTGTGGAGAGCGGTAGAGCTGGAGAGGCATTCGCCTTGACAAGATGGAGGCTACATCTACTGTCGACTCCTGGTAAACAACTGTTTGCGCATGTGCGTAGAGTGAAAAGGCGCCAAGTCATGGCCCATCCCGGGGCGTCACATGGGGTGATGAGCAAACAGCCAATCATGGGCGGACATGCCGTGCTGTGGTCTATGTAAGTAGTGCCGATTAGTGGCTCGGGGTCTTCCTCTTCATGATGCAATAAATGCTTGCTGTAGAAGGATCCTAGTGTCTGCGTGTCTTCTTGCTGGCGAGACGACTGTGCTGGCTACAACTGGTACCGAAAACCCAGGACGCCGGGGGAGCCTTACAACCTATGGTGCCGAGGAGACCCTCCGCTCACGGAGAGGATTCAGAACTGCAGGACAAAGGTAAGCTCTGAGAGGCATGCTGTTTGGTTTTAATTCCTCCGACCCTTCCTCAAGGTTAGAGAGCACGGCCGAAGCTGTGGTAATTGTGCTAGTGGTGCTTGTTACTATGTCCATTTAGCATTTGATACATTCTTGCCTGGAAGATGAGAAATGCAGCGCCTCTGTAGCGTCGGGATAGGGGGCACTTGAGGAGTTACAAGATAGCATGTCAGAAACAGAGCATAATGAGATAGTGGGGGCTAGCCAGGATAAAAGGGAGAGAAAAAAGGGTATACCCAAGGACACAGACCCTTCCGCTTGACCTGCGGAAGCGAGAGATAAGGGAAAGAATGCCCTGGGAGAGAAAACTAGGGAAAAGGATGGAGCTTCGAGACTGAAGCCCTACTACCCAGGTAAGGAATTGGAGGCCCTCGAGCTTGATAGCTCTGAGGAATTGAGCCGCTCCGAGGAGGAGGACTTAGAGGGAGAAGGGGCTCGCTATGAGGAAGAGAGGTATCATCCAGATGAGCATTTGCCGCCTCTCCAGACTTGAAAGCGAAAGGGAGCGAGAGATCAGAGCCGCTGAACGCTTTATGCTGTCCCGCCTGCTCTTCCAAGTACACCCCCGCTATACACTGATAGACACTGTTCAGATTCCTTTTTATCTAAAGGAGACAAGAGTAAGCTCTTGCGTGCCTTTCCAGTGTTTGAGGATGCTAATGGTGGCCGTGTCCATGCTCCAGTAGAATACACCCCTATCAAAGAGCTTGCTGAGTCAGTCAGCAAATATGGACCTGATGCCAATTTTACCATTATGCAACTTGAAAGACTTGCAACCATGGCAATGACGCCCAATGACTGGCAGAACACAGTGAAGGCTGCGCTTTCTAGTATGGGACAATACATGGAATGGAAGGCCTTGTGGCATGATGCCTCCCAGGTTCAGGCCAGGGCTAATGCCAATGCGGAGGGCAATGAAAGGTACTGGACCTTTGACTTGTTGATGGGGCAATGACAGTTCATCTATAACCAAACAAACTATGATTGGGGAGCTTATGGCTAGGTCACTGCAGTCGCTATCAAGGCGTGGAAAGCTCTTTTGAAGAAAGGTGAGGTAGGAGGACATTTGACAAAGGTCGTGCAGGGCCCTCAAGAGCCATTTTCTGATTTTGTGGCCTGGATGACTGAGGCGGTTGGTAGAATTTTTGGAGACCCAGAACAGGTCAAACCATTAATTGAACAGTTGGTTTTTGAAAATGCTTCACCAGAGGGTAAGACTGTTATTACCCCAAGGAGAAATAAAGGGTTGACAGACTGGATAAAAGTTTGTCGAGGGCTAGGGGGTCCACTTACCAACTCTGGCCTCACTGCCACTATCTTACAAAGTCAACAACAGTCAGGGCCTTCAGGTCGCAAAGTGTGCTACAATTGTGGGAAACCCGGTCATTTGAAGAAAGACTGCCGTGTCCCCATGCAACGGAGGGTACCAGGTCTTTGTATCAAGTGTAGGAAGGGCTATCATTGGGCAAATGAAAGTCGTTCGGTTAGAGACATTCAGGGGAAAATTATCCAACATGATCATGAGCCACAAGAAAATGAACCTGACACCCCAAAAAATGGGTTTCCGGGCCCCAGATCCCAGGGCCCAAAAAGATATGGGACACGAGCCAACATTCAGAGAGCCCCTGCCGAGCGACAAGAGGCTCCGCAGGAGTGGACCTCTGCTCCACCTCCTAATTCTTACTGATGTCGCACATGGGCGTACAGCCTGTGCCAGTCACCTTTCAGGGTCCTCTGCCAAAAGGAAGTATTGGCCTTGTGCTGGGACACTCATCCCTCACCTTGAAAGGCCTTGTGGTGCACCCTGGTGTGCTTGACCAAGATTACACTGAGGAACTAGAGGTTCTCTGTTCTTGCCCGCAGGGCATCTTCTCCATCTCCCCGGGATAGAGGATTGCTCAGTTAATAGTCCTCCCCAGCTTAAAATTTGGACAATTTTGTCACCAGATGGGAGTGACTCATGTGACAGG
>NW_022196915.1:97352313-97371009 GCF_008632895.1 Mastomys coucha | reverse complement strand
GCACTCTCTGACTTGCTATATTTGGCCTTCCCTTTTAACTAAAACAAAAGGGGGAGATGTGGAGAGCAATAGAGCTGGAGAGGCATTCACCTTGACAAGATGGCGCCTACATCCACTGTCGACTCCTGGTAAACAACTGTTTGTGCATGTGCGTAGAATGAAAAGGCGCCAAGTCATGGCCCATCCCGGGGCGTCACATGGGGTGATGAGCAAACAGCCAATCATGGGCGGACACGCCGCGCTGTGGTGTATATAAGCAGTGCCGATTAGTGGCTCGGGGTCTTCCTCTTCATGATGCAATAAATGCTTGCTGTAGAAGGATCCTAGTGTCTGTGTGTCTTCTTGCTGGCGAGACGACTGTGTGGGCTACAAGACCTCTGACACAGTGCAGGGAGACTAAGTGGTGATATTGCCAATTCCTGAATGTGTTTGTCCCATTTATTCAACCTAGACCTGAAGCAATTAAGATGCATATAAATATTCATTGGACCCACTATGGGATGTTCTCTAAAATTCTTTGAAATGATTGCTCCCATGAGATCTGTATTTAAGTAGTTGAACAACTGATGCCTTTAAAATGATGGAAAAGACTTGATGTGTTGATGTGATGTTGATATGAGAGAAAATGCTAAGTAATCCCAGGAACTTCATAAAGTCTATTTCTAAAAGTATTTATTTCCCATTGCATTAGCAAAAGTCCATAGATTCTCTTCAAATTTTTTGAAAAATTTAAATTGTAGACCTTTGCAAATATACTGGGTTTACTCTTTCATACAAAGCTTCTCTTTCACTTAATTTGTTCTTGATAAGAAAAGAAACAAGATAGAATTGATGGATGATCTTTGTTCTTTCTGTTATGAAGTAGGTAAGACTTTTGTTCATTGTATCTAAGTTTTCCATTGCCCTGTAAAGAAAGAAAAAATGAAGAATATTTAACTCTTTTATGATTACAAAATAAATGAACAAACAGGTAGTAGCATTATTTAGGACACAGATTGTGATTTTCAGTTGAATTCTTTCTTCATTAACTATAAACACACTTAGCATCAGTATTTGGATACTGGAATAAAACCATTTCTACTGAAGTTACTCAATCTGTAGTTTCATTATCTACTGTAAAGTCTAAAATACAAAGAAAGGTTCAAAAGTGCATATAGATCTTCCCACAAATACATCGCTGGTTATATTGGTAAAAGGTATACTTTCATTGCCTTTCATGGTTAGCTGACTTGACCTATTAAGGAATTGATTTCAATATTCTCTTCCTCATTTTATTCCTATTTATTTCCATGAACTAAACCCTGATGGGTTCTGCATTTTGAACTTGTCTGTTCTATATTTCATATATCAGACAATCAAACTATGAAAACATTATTTGAGTTTTAATTACATGAACCAAAACTCTAAATTTGGTGACTTCACTTAATGACCCTACATCAATATTTTGTCCCTTATAGCCTTATGTCTTTTTTACTGTTTTCTTTCACTGCTAATGTTTTATTTTCCAGTTTTCCCTATGTATTTGTTACTTTTTTATTACTTTCATTAAGTTCTATGACAAAGGCAACTTATAGGAGAAAGAGTTTGTTTAGGGCTTACAGTTTCAGATAGTCTAACTCTCTGTTCTTAGAGAACAGGTATCAGGCAGGCAGGGAGAGCTGCAACTGAGAACTCACAACTCAAACCACAAAGAGAAAGCAAACACTCAAAAAGAAAGTCTTTTGAAACATAAGAGACAGCTCGTGGAGATATGTATCCTGCAACAATGGCACACCTCTTCATGGTCTCCAAATATCCCTAGCTAGGGCCTGAAAGACCCCCAGAACTGGGAAGATCCTTACTCAAGTCTCGGGATGACGCAACCACCCAATGACTCATGAGAGACCAAACTTGCTGCAATCACATGAGGTTTATTGGAGATACTGGAACTGGGGTCGATCTCATGACGTTGCCAGTCAGAGGAGTTCGACCCAGAACACAAGAAGTGTAGGGTATTTAAGGGAAGCTGGGGGCGGAGAGAGAGTTACCAAGGAAACAGAACATAAAAATAGTGGAAAATTTCAGAGGGACCTGACCCAAGGTATTCAGTTAGGGAGGGGAACACATTCATTCTAGGAATGTAATCTTCATCTACTGGTTGACAGGGTGGAGAGTCTCATAAACCACTAGACCTTCATTCTTAGTTCTGCCCTCATTGTGGATCATTCAGGAGGGGCAGGTATCGGGAACCAAAGCCCTGAGACTCTGGGTTCCTGGAACTGGCTATTTTATATTTCTGGCTGGCTACAGTGGCCCTCCATGTCCTTTTAGGTAAAGGTTATACACCACACATTTGTATTAAATGCCCTCATTTTAAATTCTAAGATTCTCCAGCCTTTCAGGCCAAGTATTGAAGTGTTCAAATTCCCAAGATTTGAGGGACATCTCATAACTACCATCTTTATGAGCTAGATAATTTAAGAGAATTATTATTATAACTATAATAATAATAATAATAATAATAATAATAATAATAATAATAATAATAATAATTAGTAGTAGTAGTAGTACTAGAAGAAGAAGAAGAAGAAGAAGAAGAAGAAGAAGAAGAAGAAGAAGAAGAAGAAGAAGAAGAAGAAGAAGAAGAAGAAGAAGACGAAGAAGAAGAAGAAGTACCATTACTGTTATTTTGAAGCCTGGCTTACTACCTAATTGATCACAAGCTGTATTTTATCTATGAACATCTAGTAGAACTGGAGTATTTGACAAATTGAGAGAATAATAGAAGTATAAAAGCAGGCTCTGAAAAATATCATCATTACTGTGTGATAAGTATTTTAACAAAAAAAAGTACTTTAACAAAGACAACTGTCTTAATCATGGTTTCTATTCCTGCACAATCATCATGAGGAAGAAGCAAGTTGGAGATGAAAGGAATTATTCAGCTTACATTTCCACCATTGATGTTTATCACAAAGGAAGTCAGAACTGGAACTCAAGAAGGTCAGGAAGCAGGAGCTGATGCAGAGGCCATGGAGGGATGTTCTTTACTGGCTTGCTTCCCCAAGTTTGCTCAGCCTGCTCTCTTATGTAACCCAGGACCACCAGCCCACGGAGGGCACCACCCACAATGAGCCCTCCCCTCTTTGATCACTAATTGAGAAAATGCCTTACAGCTGGATCTCATGAAGGCATTTCCTCAACTGAAGCTTCTTTCTCTGTGATAACTCTAGCTTGTGTCAAGTTGACATACAAAACCAGCCAATACAACAACTAAAGTTTTATTTGGCAAATTTACATAAGTATGGAGTGCTTCCTTTTTCTCTCTCTCTCTCTCTCTCTCTCTCTCTCTCTGTGTGTGTGTGTGTGTGTGTGTAATTTTGTTTTGTTTGGCAATGGTGCTGTAATAGGATTTATATGACTACAATGTAGCAGCTTGATTAAGTTTCCCATGTGTACTCAATATAATTTAGATAACTTTTTTTCAGTATACAATCTTTTGGAATCTAGTTTTATGTAACTCATCAGTTGCCAAATATGATTGTGAGATGAATATGCAGCATTCACCCCAGTGATGATGAAAGATGAAAATCTCTATTACAGCATTCTTGGAAACTTCCAGGTAATTTATAATTACTCAGTTAAGAGTTTAGTGATTCAACTTCATTTTCTTTTTCCTATGTGTTTCCAGTATCACTGAAAGCAATCAGATGATCTTATTTTTGTGAATTGAATACAAATATTCCAATGTACCATATTTCTATTCCCTTGGGTCTGTCTATTTTTATAAATAATGTACTGTGTTAATGGGATGACCAGGTCGAGGTCTCTCAACCCACGGAAAATTTCAGGGTTCCGGTACTCAGGTGGACAAGGAGTCAGCGAAATGACACACAGACATGGACACAAGAGAGTGCAGAATCTGAGTGTGTTTTCTCAAAATAGCCATCAGACTTTTATCATCATTACAAAAGAAAAAGATGAGTCAGGCAGCACAACAATCAAGGTACAAGGAGGTCATCTGAAGCACAATGGTTCTATAGAAAAGTATATACATGTAAATTGACAGGAACTAAGCAGTGGTTACAATTGAAAGAAAGTCAGCCTTATCTAAGGTCAACTTAATCTTAGAAGTCAGGTGTAAATAGTTTTCATTCTAATCTATTGTATAGCCCAAGACTGACCAGACCAGCTGGTCCTTAGTAAACACCCAAATATGCTAATCCTCTGGGCTAACAGAAGTATGCCCCAGGGGTCCCATTGTTGCTAACCTTACCAAGAACAATACAATAATCTAATTCCTGTGACTTACTCAGCTGCAATTCTAATGTGGTCTGCCATACCTGACTGTAATGAGGATTCTTAGTTGAACTTGCCCTGAGATAATTAACTCTTATTCAGTAAACTGCAATGCCTGACCTCCTTCACTATCTCCCTAACAATGCTGGAGGCAATTACTCTGGATGAGTAACATTCTTTATGAAATTCCAAGCCCAGGTTCAGCTCAGCATAGACCCTAGTCTATGTTGGAAAACTGGTGAAGGCCAGAAAACAATGTCCAATTTAGCTTAACTATTAGTCAAATCATTCCTTGAGGGCACCAATATACCTAATAATAAAACAATACAGAAAGAAAGTACGGGGAATCCTCCATCGACTATTGCAAGGACAAATCTAGACCACTTCCAAGTTAGGGATCACATTCATCACATACACACACACACACACACACACACACACACACACACACACACAACCTCATTCTTCAAATTCTGTTTTTCTAAAACCACTCTTTACTTTTATATCTTGGTGTTTAATATCTTCAAGTTATGAGGCCCAGAAACATTTTTCCTTTCCTGAAGTATGTGAACATATCTTGCTGGTAGTTATGGTGATGAAAATACTGCAAAAGCATAATGGTAATTAACAGGATTATCTTCTAAAATCACATAGTCATAACCCCAACTTCAAAACATACATTTGAGGATAAGACATGTTGTCCTTACTGTTGAGGCTTAGGTAAATAGGAATTGGTCAATAAATCTACATATATTGTACAATTTCTTAAATATTTGGTTTTAGTAATAGACAACTTTGAATTATTTTCAATTCCCAAGAAGAAACTTGAGTCATAACATTCAGTCATTTTTTGAATGAGATTTCTAAAACTAGAAAGTTAGGTAGTATATAAATATAGTCCATACAAATACACCATTAATGAACTGCCACAAAAGTATGTAAAATGAATATTTGTATTTTAATATCACCATACTAACACACAAAAATATTTAAAGAAATGCATTTTGAGGAAGACTTCTAGTGTAAAAATAAGGATGTATTAAAGAAAATATGTGATTTTACTACTGATTAAGTTTATTTAGTTTGATTTAGTAAATAGTAGATTTAGAAGATAGTTTGCTGAGTTTTTTGAACCATCAGAATAACTGTTATCTGAATATAAAATTTTACTTCTCATTACTTACTCAGCAGATATTTATTACTTATTTAGCAGAAGTTAAGTTAATTTTTTTAATTTTTTTATCCATTTTCCTTTTCTATGAAAGAAAGTAATCCTTGATGCAGTTTCATGGATGCATATCTCAGAAATAGGATCATTATTATAATTATGTAATTATGCTGAATTGTAATTATGCACATGTACTTGTAATTATACATAATTTTAATTACACTGTGAATTGTATAATTACACAAACTTAAATTATGCATTTGTCATATAATATAAGATGTTACAGATGAAATATCTACTAGTTAACATAGTCAATTCTTTCTTTATAGCTCTCCTTCAGAGATATTTTCTGTTAAAGATTAAGTGATTTTTTTTTTAAATAGTCAATACTGAAGCTGATTCCAGTCATTTATGTTCTTACATTTTATTCATTAATAACTTAAGATTTTTGTTTAGGTGCTAAAGTTTCATATTTTGCTCTTTTGAGAACACAGAAACTCACTTGCTTGTTAATGTATGTGTATAGAAAGATAGATTTTATATTTAAATAAATTGCTTTAAGAATTTAAACAGTATGAAATTTCCAAGTCCTATTGATTTGCATGTTCCTGATGACTAATGGCATTGAACAGTTTTAAGTGTTTCTCTTTCATTCCAGATTCCTCTGTTAAAAATTCTCTGTTTAGCTCTGTACCCCATTTTTAATTGGGGCATTTGAACTGTTGGTTTCTAATTTATTGAGTTCTTGATATATTTTGGATATTAGCCCTCTGTTGGCTAATAAAGTCTATTAAATTATCATTTGCCTTACAGAAGCTTTGCAGTTTCAGGAGGTCCCATTTATTAAAAATTTTCATTAGAGCCTGAGCCATTGTGTTCTGTTCAGGATGTTGTCTCCTGTGCCAATGAGCTCAAGGCTATGCCATACTTTCTGTTTTATTAAATTTAGTATACCTGGTTTTACATTGAAGTCTTTGATCCACTTGGACTTAAGTTTTGATAAGGATGGTAAATATGGGTCTATTTGCATTCATATCCAGATAAACAGCATTTGATGAAGATGCTCTCCCTTTTCCACTGTATTATTTTGGCTTCTTTGTCAAAAATCTTGTGTCTATAGGAGAGTGGGTTAATTTTAGGATCTTCTATTCTATTCCATTAATTAACTTGTCTATTCCAATATAAATACCATGCAGTTATTTAATCACTATTGATTTGTAGTACAGATTGATATCAGGGATGGTGATACCTTCATCAGTTATTTTATTGTTCAGGATTGTTTTAGTTATCCTGGGTACATTCAGAAACTGGACCTAGACTCCCTTCACATTTATAAGAAATGTGATGCTTGATCTTCATTTAGTCCCCCTAATAAGTGGAGCAGGGCTGTCTAGGTCTCTGTTCCCTGCAGTTGGATCCCCTTCCCTGACCTGAACTGCCTGGTTGGGCCTCAGTGGGAGAGGATGTGCCTAGTCCTGCTGGGCCTAGAGATACCCAAGGGGCTCCCATTCTCTGAGAAGAAAGGGAGGAGACAAAGGGGGAATTGTAAGGGTGATACTGGGAAGAGATGAGTGAGTAGGCTGTGATAGCAATGTAAAATGTTTTAAAAAAATAAAAATAAAAGAATTAAACAAGTCTACTAAATTATTTTCTAATGTAAATTGGCATCATTATGTTTGGGAAATGTAAAGAAAATCTATTGTAAAAACAGTGTCACTAGGGCTGGTGAGATGGCTTAGTGGGTAAGAGCACCGACTGCTCTTCAGAAGGTCATGAGTTCAAATCCCAGCAACCACATGGTGGCTCACAACTACCCGTAATGAGTTCTGACACCCTCTTCTGGTGCGTCTAAAGACAGCTACAGTGTATTACATGTAATAAATAAATAAATCTTTAAAAAAAAAAAACAGTGTCACTATGGAAATATGGTCTGGGTCACCCTTGAGCATTGATTAGATTAGGCACTATGTAAATCTCTAGAGTAGTTTGTAGCTTTATGTTCTTTTGTATACAACAAATAGAATTCTATAAAAAATTGCTTTATGTAATTTTAGTTATTTATGTACAATATGCACTTATGCAAATCCCATGCTTATAGATAATATTTCTACATGACATAAGCAATGATTTGATAAGTATATTTTAAGTATATTAGTCAAATTTTCTAACTCAGAATTGAATATAGAATACTTCTTTATTGTCAAAATGGGATATTAGTTAATAAGCTTCCCAAAAGGATATTTGCTTCTTTTGAAAATGTATTTTGTTTGTTTTCAATTTATTATTTAATTATAATTTTGACCCTGGGTAGTTATGTGAAAATGTGGATATTTATTTGAGTATAATGACAATTTCAATACTATAGTTTTATTAGAGTATTATTCTGATATTTAGCAAATACAGAATCTCATGCTACATTGTCTACATTATGATTCAATGAGTAAGTTTACAACCTGCTACTACTTAGATAATAATGTTTCATGATTTAATTTCTGGAAGCAAGTTGACTGAATTAGATACCCTTCCTATTTGGTTTGTTAGTTGTATGAATTTCTAAACACATTGCTATCACATTATAATACTAAATCACAAGAATGAATTCATCATTTCTGTGGAGCTACCCTTTTTAATTCTACTCTGATAATGCAACAATTAAGCCAGTCCTGCTTTGCCAAGCAGATGGTAAACAAAAATATGACCGTGACTTAATAATAGTATTTCTATTTTCATTGTTTCTTCCTCTTTGGAATGCCTGGCTCTGTTTGTTAAATGAACTTCAAATTTTTAAAAATATATGAGAATTGAGGGTTTGGGAATAATCTACCCACAAGAGCACATGTGAAATAAGTGTTTTGTTTCATTTCATAGTTTAGTATACACATTACTAAGCAAGGGCATATTTTTAAATCTTTATAGTAGATGTATCTAAACACAAAATGTACATAAGTAGAAGTCATGAACATAGCATTGTATATCATTAGGACCTAAAATTAATAAATGAATAATAAAAATAATAAAGAATTTTGCTAAGATCTGCAAAAGCCAGATCTTGACCTATCACTATTATTTTCACTATTAATATACAGTTCTAGGTAATAATTATTAATTTAACAAGCTGTATTGAATTATAATATTCTAAAACAATATTTATTTTAGTTTGTCATTTCATAGAAATTTATAGGCATTAATTAAACTAAAAAAATATTTTACACGTGCATACCACACAAACATAATACTTAAAGGAAAATACTATATTTTATAAAACTTTGGTAACCTCTTCTCATGTATAGAAAAGCACAAAGCAATACATTAGCAGAACAGTTAATGGAAGGAGTATTGACTTAATAAATTTGCAATGTCATTTAGTGAATATTGACTTCACGAAACAGATTTTAATCAAACCCACAACTTTCCTAGAATTCTCTGTTGTGATTACCAGGAAGCCTGGGAAGGAAGCCACTTCGTAGTTGTAGCAGAATAGCTAGAGTCATCCTGCAACAGGATCAATGAGATGCTTCAGCCACCCTCTCAGAAGGTCCTCACAGACAAGTGATGAAAGACAACCTTTCTCCATGGCAGCCATGGAGGTGTTATACACTTTTAATAGAGCAATCCTTAGATCATGATGTGCACAGAATTCTACTTGCAGTGGCTAGAGTTCACTGATCTCAGGAAAAAAATAAGTGAGTTATAGAGGCCACACATGTTGAATTTGTGGTTTCAGGAGTCTAAAAATGTCACTGTACAAAATTTATTTCTATTTTTTTAAACTCTTACCAAAAACATGAGGTGTGAGTCACATTTTTATAATGTATGTATAAATTTGTCTTTATAATGAATTCTCTTTAAGCTTTTTTTTTTTTTTTTTTTTTTTTTTTTTTTTTTAATTTTTCAAGACAGAGTTTCTCTGCATAGCCCTGGCTGTCCTGGAACTCACTCTGCTAACACACATACATGCCACACCTACACCAGTACCACATATACACATCTATATGAAAACACAGAGATATATAAAGATGCTCATGATATGTATGCATATAGAAGTCAGATGACAATCTTTTGTATCACTGCTGAGGGTATTGTTACTCTGTCTTGTAGAAAGAGTTTATCTTATTGGCCTGGAGCCTGGAAGTAGACTGTTAACTCCCTCAATTCTCAGAGTATCTAAGTGGAACTTTATAAAAATAAGACAGTAGAATGTAGTAAATATTCTGGGTCCTTTTTCAAGGTATTAACTTGGAATTTGAGTAATGGTGATAGATGAGGGAAAAAAGGCTCCGATTATATTTCATAGCAAACAGTACAGATTTCAGAGGCTTAAACATTTAGTATTAGTGTTTTTTACTAATTCTGCACTATTTCAAGCCTTGGAAGTCTAAAATGCAGTGGTTTCATTAGTAAAGTAATTTAACAAAATTATACTATATATGTTCTATGTATATAATACTGAAAGACCCCCCAGAACTGGGGAGATCCTTACTCAAGTCTCGGGATGACGTGACCACCCAATGACTCACGAGAGACCGAACTTGCTGCAATCACATGATGTTTATTGGGGATACTGGTACCAGGTCGATCCTATGACCTTGCTGGCCAGAGTTCGACGCCGAACACAAGAAGTGTGGGGTATTTAACCCACAAGTTGGGGGCAGGGAGAGAGTTACAGTGGATACTTTCAGAGGGACCCAACCCAAGGTATTCAGTTAGGGAGGGGAACACATTCATTCTAGGAATGCAATCTTCATCTACTGGTCCACAGGGTGGAGAGTCTCATAAACCAGTAGACCTTCATTCCTAGTTCCACCCTCATCGCAGATCAGCCAGGAGGGGCAGGTATCGGGAACCAGAGCCCTGAGGCTCTCAGTTCCTAGAACTGGCTATTTTATATTTCTGGCTGGCTACATTGGCCCTCTATGTCCTTTTAGGTAAAGGTTATACACCATACATTTGTATTAAATGCCCTCATTTTAAATTCTAAGATTCTTCAGCCTTTCAATACAGATGTGTATTATTTAATATTATATATATATATAGTATATATATATACTATATATATATACTATATATTTATATATATAGTATATATATACTATATATATATGACTATATACAGGAAGGAGGTCTCATAAAATTATAATTAAATTGATTTCATAATATATTTAAATATTTAGAAAAATATAGTAAATTTCACAATAGACATAGAGGAAACAAAATAGTACAATGTCACTTTTGTAACAAGTCTTAGTAAAATATTGAAGCCAAAAGATAAATTTGAATGATCTAACTGTCTGTGTTACTTTTTGCAAATATTCTATGCCATATGTACAAATAAGCTCTGTCCATAATTCGAATTAACTCTTTTGAGAAAACTAAAAGAATTTTAAGGTTTCTATTGATATGTGTTTCCAAGTTTAAAGACTGAAAATATGCTTGTAAAGTTACAAATGGTGCTCAAAATCATTATTTCACAAGTGCTAGAATGGAAGTGGGGGTCGGGGAGGGGTAACAACAACAACAACAAAAAAGAATGGAAGTGGGCGCTTATGATGTGTGTCCTTCTCTCAGACGATGTTCAGCTTTTGCTTCAGACTTTGAGTCTGCTGTCTTCTCTGATTCTAGTATTCAAAATATCACTTTATTATATAGTTCATAAATGAATATTTGGCAGAAGATGGTGTTATGGATGGGCCTGGTGCTATTTGTTGATGCTAATTCTGCTCTCCTGGGAGGGGTTCTGGACAAAGAGTGAGTCATACTCAGGTGACTTTTTGTGAACCAATCCCCTAATGAATAAAGGAGCCAATCAATGTGTAAGTAGGCGGGACTTCCTGGTTGGAGAGCAGAAGAGAGGAAGCAGGAGAGAGTTAAGTCTTTCAGAAGGAGGATAGCATAAGAGTAAAGATGTAGCTGCTAGAGTTTCCCGGTATTATGGCAGATCTGTCAGGTTTGCCACCAAAGGAATCAGATTTAATAAGGTTTACAAGATAAGATTTTATTTGTTGGACCCAGAGATTGTTTCTGAATTCAATCTGTGTGGTGTTTCCCTCTACGCAGCCATTCGACTGGGTTAAGAGAGAAAGGCAAAGCATGGATTTGCCAGAGGTGCTCCAGAAAGGCTGGGGAGGTGGTGGTGGGGGATTGAAGCATGGGGTTGGCATCTAGTGACTTGCCAGTGGGAACCTAGTGAGCTGGGTGGAGAGATTGTGGAGTTCTGAGTCAGAGTCTCCATGAGGTAAAAACCAATTGTCTGCCAGTGAGAGCCCCACAAGACAGAGTTACCAGTGCCTGGCAGTAGGTAGTGGGGGAACAGCAACAGATGGTGCTGGGGCAGAGAGTTGGAGGCACAAGCGCTGGAACATGCCGGTTTTATTATTTAATATTTGCTGCAACAAGATGAGAACGGCAAAGACATGTTTCTTCATTAACAAATTGGGCAATTCCTTATGAGCTGAGATACTTTCTCCATTTTTCAATAAATAATGAAACTCAGTGTGCTTTAACAATTCCCATAGAGCAATGATAGCTTAAATCTGTACATTCTTGTAATCTAGCCATTATTTTGACAACTCTTGCCTTGTGTATATAGTTATATAAAGAAAATATGTAAGCATGTCAAAATGTACTCCCTATATAACAGCAATCTTTTATATGAAATATTTCTAGACTTCATGTTCATTGTAACAATCCTAATATGGGGATTATTGGTTTATTATCAATATATTCTTTGCAGGCACTGTAGTTTGTTTGATAGAGAAAATCATGTTTTCTATGCATTATGGCTGTAAGACATACTTTTATAATTTCAAATGACAAACAGCAAAAACCACGTATGTATTTCTAATGATGAATATCTCAGTTTGCGGAGTATGGCTGGACTTTTTATGAGGAAATAATTAAATGAGAAAATAAGCACTTTTTCTGACAATGAATAGTATTAGTTATCATTTTTCACATAAGTACTCTGAAAGAATTCCTACTAAAATGCCTGGCATGTATTAATTGTCCAGTAATGGCTCGGGAAATCTCCATTTGAATGAGCTTGTTCACAGGATGTTCAGACTCTATTGTACAAAGTGAAATTCACAGGGCTGTTTCAATAAGCATTTTAGATAGAGTAATGCTCCATGTGTTTAATGATAAATGCTGAGCAGAAACAGATCATGTGGTCATTTCTCATAATTGAAATGGGCAGCTTGCAGACTTTTCTATCATATGTTAACAAGTGGTTCATGAAGGATCTCCAAGATGGGGAAAATGTATGACGTGAGGAGGGAAAGCTAGATGTATATTATGCAGACTGTATGAAAATAAAAATTGGATTCTTGTAAGATATCCTTTATATTAATGAGAGTATTATTTAGAGTGAGATCAGAAATATTGTGTTAGATGCTTTTTTATGTATCTATGCATACTTTTGACATTATTTACATCATAATAAAATACTTATTTTTATAATTTAAATTTTAACTAAAAATATAAAATTATGTGATTTACTTACTTTATACTAACTATATTTATATCTAAATTCATGATGAATGTTAATTTCCCTTCCTTGTAATGTTGCAGTCAGAAAATAGTGAGCTAATAGGATGAATAGAAAAATATTCATTTCTCATTGATATAAGTAATATACATACAATTTGTATATTTTTATTTAAATCTATCATGAAGTTCATCAAGAAATGTTACAAGGAATTGGCATGTGATTTATGAAAACATGTCAAGAAAAAATTCAATACCAATAGCAGATAGATCTCTGCTGGGTTACCAACCTTTTGTCTCACAAAATTTAGTAGACTTTTTCTTTGAATATTGTAGTCATTTAACCTAAGCTGTATAATATTAATTAGCATAAAATTAAATATACATTTTCTTTTTCTTTCTGTTTGTTTTGGTTTTTCATGTCAGAGTTTCTCTGTATAGTCTTGGCTGTCCTGGAACTCACTCTATAGACCAGGCTGGACTTGAACTCAGAAATCTGCCTGTCTCTGCCTCCCAATTGCTGAGATTAAAGACATGCACAACCACTGCCTGGCTACATTTTCTTATTAGCAGTTTTATATGTCATTATTGATTTGTTATTTTCTAGAATACATAAATTACCTGAACATTAATGTTCAGGTCATCTCTTGAAAGAAAGAAATTTGAAACCATGTCTGATCCCAGAGGAAAAGAGACATTTGTTTTTTCTATGTAGATTTTTAAGATAGCTGAATGAATAATGGTTTTAGCCACAATTTTGTATTAATAATAATTAATTAATTCAATAAATATCTACTACTAATATATATTAATAATATATCGATATTTATGTATTTGACATAGTAAATCTGTTCTATGTATCTAAGCATTCTGTAAATCTAAAAAAGTAATCTATAAATTTAGAAGATACTATAAAATATAAAACCTGAGAAGATTGAAATTTACAATATCCTAGTCATACATAGTAATTTTGTAAGCTTTTCATCTACCAATGTCTATTCTCTTGCATAATTCCTATGATTATGGCATTTCTTACTTTAAGACAAATGAACAGTTCTGTCTTAGAGGTTAATATAGCAATATTTAACTGGAATATACACAAAGACTACAGTTTGCATGATGCACCGTGTGCATTTTAAATATTTTTGTAAAACAGAAGACAGAAGGGGGAAAGGAACTGGACAAAAGAGGGGAGGGGAAAGGGCAGGGAAAGGGGGGAATATCATCAAAGTTTGGAGTCAAGGAACTGGAGTGAAGCCCCTAGGGCCCGAAGAATGAATGGGAATATACAATTGGGAGGTGGGAGGTGAGAGGACTCTCATAAAAGAAAATGAAATTTAGATCAAGTTTAGGAGGGTCTTAATGTTTTGAGTTCATTGAAATTTCTCCTGTTGAAATTCCTGCCCTTCATGGTGGCATTGTGTATGACATAATGATGGCATTGTGTATGACGTAATTGTGCTGCCAGTGTGGAATCCTCATTATTAAGAACCATGATCCCGCAGGGGCTTTGCCTTCGCTCTTCCACGTCAGAGTTCAGTTGGAATGACACTGATGATTGGAAGAGGACTGTTCTTCAATGCTAAGCGTACTCACGTGTTTATGGAGACTTCCACATAGGATTATGTGAAAGACTCGTTTCTGTTTTATTATTTAATGCTATCCAGTTTATCATTGTATTGCTATATGAACTGAGGAAGATATTACAGATATACAGATATACTAGATTGGATTTTTATGTCCAATACTTGATTTTTGCCTCCATACATTTTTTGTTGTTATTTTTATTTTATGTACACACTCTGAAACGAGAAGCAGAGCTTTATTATCTTTTATTTATTTTATAATTAATTAGTTTACTTTTTTTCACTCCGTAATTTATTCCCCACTAACCCGTCCACTCTCCTACTGCTCCACATCCCATACCTACTACCCACCCTCCTGTTTCCATGTGGATGTCCACACCCCCACCCCACCTGACCTTTAAACTCCCTGGGGCCTCCAGTCTCTTCAGGGTTAGGTGCATCATCTCTGACTGAACACAGACTTAGCAGTCCTCTACTGTATGTGTATTGGGAGCCTGTATATGCTGCCTATTTGGTAGCCCAGTGTTTGAGAGATCTTGGGGGCCAGATTAATTGAGATTGTTGGTCCTCTTACAGGGTTTCCCTTATCCTTAGCATCTTTCAGCCTTCTGTAATTCAACAACAGGGGTCAGCTGCTTCTGTCCATTGGTTGGATGCAAATATCTGCATATGAATCTTTCAGCTGCTTGTTGGGTCTTCCAGAGTGCAGTCATGCTAGGTCCCTTTTTGTGAGCACTCCATAGCCTCAGTAATAGTGTCACACCTTGGGACCTCCCCTTGAGCTGGATCCCACTTTGGGCCTGTGGCTGGACCTTCTTTTCCTCAGGCTCCTCTCCATTTCCATCCCTGTAATTCTTTCAGAAGGGGACCATTATAGGTGAGAGTTGTGACTGTGGGATGGCTCCTCTTTCCCTTCCTGCTGGAGGTAGTTTCTATTATTATCTTTTTAAAATTCAGCTGTATTATAGAAAAATTTTCTGTGCTTGATTATTTTTTTCATTTTTCTACAATGTCTTCAGTTTAATCCCATCTTATAAAAATCCTTTAATTGGATATAGAATTATCTGTTTCTAATTATTTTTCTATAGCATTTAAAAGAAACATTTTATACCTTTTGTTTTCTTTGGGTTTGCAAAATGTTTATTTTAGTGCTGTTGACTTCCTCCCCCACCTTGGGCCACACATCGGGAGGAGTCAGGAAAGAGTCTGAACAGATTTTAGAAACTTTATTTTTTGTTTTTAAAAGTTCACTCAGTCTTGTTTTAGGGATAATCTCACCAATTACTAGAGGGGTGGCTCATTCATTAACAATACTTGCTGTTTTGAAGATGCCTACAGTTGAGTTTTCGTCATGCATGTCAGTTGGCACAAAACTGTCTATAACTCAAACTCTCATAGATGAGAACACTTTTGGTCTGAATGAAAATTGTTATTTTTTTCTAAGCATTTTAGGTTGTTTTAAGTATACCTTTCTTCATAGCAATATAAGTAAATATGCATAATGTGAGAATGATTTTATTTTCATTGTTGACTACCACAAAATTTGTATTTGTAGAGTTACCAAGGCATTCTTCTCAAACTTGTAGGAATGAACATGGCTTCTGAAGCACATATGGATATTTATATCTTATTGTAATCTGAGGATGAGCTGAGTCAGTTCTGGATTTTGATTTGGTAGGGTTCAGCTTCTGTTTTTATTTATGTAGCAATGTAGTGCATGTCTTAAGCTTTTAACTAAAAGAAAAATATCACACTCCCAGGAGAACCTCATTCTAAGTAGGCCTTTGCTTATGCAACACTTGTGTATTTCAGAAAAAAGATTCTTTTCTTTGGAAACACCTTGATTCATGTACTTAATTCTATACTCCATAGAAACATGGATTTTCACAAATGAGACTTTGTGTTTACTGATTTTCATGATTCTAGTAATGAACCCACACACCTGTGGTCACTTGTATTTTGACAAAGGAGCTAAAACCATCCAGTGGGGGTGAAAAAAGACAGCATATTTCAACAAATAGTGCTGGTTCAACTGGTGGTCAGAATGTAGAAGAATGCAAATTGATCCATCTTTTCTCTTTGTACAAAGCTCACATCCAATTGGATCAAGAACCTCCACATAGAACCAGATACACTAAATCTAATAGAAGAGAAATTGAGGGAAGTAAATACATACGCACAGGGGAAATTTTCCTGAACAGAACAACAGTGGCTAATTCTCTAAAATCAACAATAAAAAAACCAGAACCTCATGAAGTTGAAAAGATTATATAAACACAGGACACTCTCAATAGGACAAAATGGCAACCAACAGATTGGGAAAAGATCTTTACCAACTCTACATCTGATAGAGGGCTAATATTCAATATGTATGAAGAACTCAAGAAGTTAGACTCCAAAGAGCCAAATAACCCTATTAAAATTGGGGTAAAGAGGTAAACAAAGAATTCTCAACGGATGAATACCGAATGGCTAAGAAGCACCTAAAAAAATGTTCAACACCCTCAGTCATCAGGGAAATGCAAATCAAAACAACCCTGAGATTCCACCTCACACCAGTCAGAATGGCTAAGTTCAAAAATGAAGGTAACAGCGGATGCTGGAGAGGTTGTGGAGAAAGAGGAACATTACTTCATTGCTGGTGGGACTGCAAACTGGTACAACCACTCTGGAAATCAGTCTGATCATTCCTCAGAAAATTGGACATAGTACTTCCTGAGAACCCAGCTATACCACTCCTGTCCATATATCTAGAAGATGCTCCAGCATGTAATAACGACACATGTTCCACTATGTTCACAGAAATAATATTTATAATAGCCAGAAGCTGAAAAGAACCCAGATGTCCCCCAACAGGAATGGAAACAGAAAATGTGTTATATTTACACAATGGAGTACTACTCAGCTATTAAAATCAATGAAATCATGAAATTCTTAGGCAAAAGGATAGAACTAGAAAATATCCTTCAAATAGTTATATTTTCACTTCTTACTTTCCAATTTGTATCATTTTGACCTTCTTTTGTTGTCTAATTGCTCTAGCTAGGACTTCAAGTACTATATTGGACAGATAGGCACAGAGTGGGCAGCCTTATCTACTCCCTGATTTTAATGGGATTGCTTCAAGTTTCTCTCTACTTTTGATGTTGGTTACTGTTTTGATGTACATTGCTTTTACTATGTTTAGGTATGAACCTTGAATTTCTGATCTTTCCAAGATGTTTAACATGAAGGGATATTGAATTTTGTCAAACATTTTTTTCAGCATCTAAAGAAATTATATTTTTTTGAGTTTGTTTATGTAGTTGATAGCATTGATGGATTTCTATATATTGAACTATTCTGAATCCCTGGGATGAACCCTACTTAATTGTGGTGAATGATCCTTTTGATGTGTTCTTGGATTAGGTTTGTGAGAATTTCATTGAGTCTTTTTGCATAGATATTCATAAGAGAAATTGGCCTGATGTACTCCTTTGTTGGGTTTTTGTGTGGCTTCATAGAATGTGTTGGGTACTGTTTGTTCTGTTTCTATTTTGTGGAATAGTGTGAAGAGTGTTGGCATTTGGTCTTCTTTGAAGATCTAATAGAACTCTGCACTAAAGCCATCTGGTCATGATTCTTTTGATTGGGAAACTTTTAATGACCAATTCTATTTCTTTAGGGGTTATGGGACTGTTTAGATTGTTTACCTGATCCTGATTTAACTTTAGTCCTTAGCATCTGTGAGGAAAATGTCTATTTCATTTAAATTTTAGTATTTAGTTGCTTATAGGCTTTTGTAATAGGATCTGATAATTTTTTGAATTTCCTCGGTTTCTGTTATGGCTCCCTTTTCATTTATGATTTTATTAATTTGGATACTGTCTATATGTATCCTCTGGTTAGTCTGGGTAAGGGTTTTTCTGTATTCTTGATTTTCTCAATGAACCAGCCCAGCTCCAGCTCCTGGTTTTGTCGATTCTTTTTATGTTTTGTTGGTTTTGTGTGTGTGTGTGTGTGTGTGTGTGTGTGTGTGTGTGTTGCTGTTCCTACTGGTTTGATTTCATCCCTAATTTGATTATTTCCTGCTGTCTACTCCTCTTAGGTGATTTGCTTCTTTTTATTCTAGAGTTTTCAAGTGTGCTGTCAAGCTGCTAATGTAGGCTCTCTCCAGTTTTTTTTTTTTTTTTTTTTTTTTTT
>NW_022196915.1:97347838-97352303 GCF_008632895.1 Mastomys coucha | reverse complement strand
TTGGAGGCACTCAAAGCTATGAGTTTTCCTCTTAGCACTGCTTTCATTGTGTCCTATAAGTTTGGGTATGTTTTGTCTTCATTTTCATTAATTTCTAATGAGTCTTTAATTTATTTATTACCTTGTTGAACAAGTTATTTTTGAGTAGATTGTTGTTAATTTCCATATGCATGTGGGCTTCCTTTCTTTCTTTCTTTCTTTCTTTCTTTCTTTCTTTCTTTCTTTTTTGTTTGTTTGTTGCTGTTGAAGATCAGCCTTAGTTTGTGGTGAGCTAATAGGATGCATTAATTATTTCAATCTTCTTGTATGTGTTGAGTTCTGATTTGTGACCAATTATATGGTCCATTTTGAAGAAGGCACCATGAGGTGCTGAGAACAAGATATATTATTTTGTTTTAGGATGAAATATTCTGTAGGTATCTTAAAAATCCATTTGGTTCATAAGTTATGTTAGTTTCAGTGTGTCTCTGTTTAGCTTCTGATTCCATGATCTGTCCATTGCTGAAAGTAGGATATTGAAATCTCCCACTATTATTGCTTGAGGTACAATGTATGCTTTGTGCTCTAGTAAAGTTTCTTTTATGAATGCTGATGTCCTTGCATAGAAACCATAGAGAAATCACAAAAACACACGACCCTGGAGATAGAAAACCTAGAATAGAGATCAGAGGCATAGATGCAAGCATAGCTGACAGAATAAAAGAGATAGAAGAAATAATCTCAGGGACAGAAGTTATCATAGAAAACATTGACACAACTGTCAAAGAAAATGCAAAATAACAAAAAGCTCCTAACCCCAAACATGCAGGAAATCCAGGAAACAATGAGAAGACCAAACCTAAGGATAATTTGTATAGAAGTTAGCAATGATTCCCAAATTAAAGGGACAGTAAATACCTTCAACAAAATTATAGAAGAAATCTTCCCTAACCTAAGGAAAGCGATGCCCATGAACATACAATAAACCAACAGAATTTTAAATAGACTGGATCAGAAAACAAATCCTCCTGTCACCTAATAATAAAAACCATGAAATGCACAAAACAAAGAAAGAATATTAAAAACAGTAAGAGGAAAAGGTCAAGTAACATACAAAGGCAGACCTATTAGAATTACACCAGACTTCTTACCAGAGACCCTAAAAGCCAGAAGATCCTGGGCAGATGTCATACAGATCCTAAGAGAACACAAATGCCAGCCCACACAACTCTACCCAGCAAAACTCACAATTCCAATAGATGGAGAAACCTAGATATTACATGACAAAACCAAATTTATATAATATCTTTCCACTAGTCCATTCCTACACTGGATAATACATGGAAAACTCCAACAAATGGAGGGAAACTACACCCTAGAAAAAGCAAGAAACTCATTTTCTTTCAACAAACCCAAAAGAAGGTAGCCACACAAACATAATTTCACCTCTAACAACAAAAATAACAGGCAGGAAGCCACAGACACCATTATTTCATAAACAGTTAATCACACAGCATCAGAAGGCTGAAGCCTTTAGCTGCTTCTGACTCAAGAGATTATATTGGTTGGAATATGTTAAGAATGACAGTTATAAGTTGCATGGTTCAAGCATAGTTAAATTTCAGCAGCCAGCATATATTATTGTAAATTTTTGTTTCAATATTATTACAAGCATTGGCATTAAAGAAAAAAATTAAAATCTTCTAGAAAAAAGTAAGAGTTGTCTTTTAACATTTGAAAGTTTGTTATACCCCAGAAAGCTAAATTGCAAAGTTAAAGGAAAAGAGAGGCCAAGTTTTAACAAAATTCAAAATGTTACTGAGTAAATGTCACCTTAACCAAATGAACATACAAATCAATGCTGGTGGACAAAAAATTGGAATAAAATTTGTGGATTTTAAAGACTATAATTATCGCAAACATAGCATAGAATACCGAAATTCAGTTTTCAGTTCCTTTTTAACAAAAAGCAATGAAGAAACCATATGCTAAGAAAATAATTGCTGAAAAATATTCATAGTAACTTTAATTCTTATGTCAAAATTTGCAAATTTAATGGGATTAATTCCATTATAAAAAGGAATTGCCTACTGAAACATGAAAATTTTGCTTATATTTTAAAGTTATTAAATTCAATGAAAAGAAGCAATCTTATAACATTATCTGTTCTATGATTGTATCCATATAATATTCTTCAAATAGAAAATGAACTTTTTAGAAAGAGATAAAAATAGTGTTTTCTGGGGTTAAGAGCTAAATGGTGGGGAAAAATAATGTTGCAAAGATTTAGCATGAGGAATTTATCATAGAATAATTCTCAATCTTGTTCTTATATGTACAAGGGACAAAACATTACACATATACACAAAACAGTACACACACACACACACACACACACACACACACACACACTTTATGTAAATCCAATGAAAGTAATACTGAGCACCTATTATAAGTAACTATATGCAATGTGATATTTTGATATTCTACTGCAATCATATACAATGCTCTGGAGTGGGAAAAAAAGGGGGCAACATGTCCATAGAAATTTTTAAAATTCAAGGATGAATTATGTCATGTAGCAAGGATGAATATGAAAACTGTATTAAGTGAAATAAACCACCCATAAATATTCCATATCATAGGATTCCATTTACTTAAGAAAGATGCACAAAATCTCTGAGTAGAAGCATATTGAGTTCTCATGTGCCACTGTTGGAAGAGATATAGACTACAATGTGGTGTAAAGCACTGAGAGTGCTTGAAATGTGGGCCTTCATTGTGAGCATGGTTCACAGGATCTTAAAAGCCTTCAAACATCTTACCATATTCCTTGTAATAAAACATTTCACAAAAACATTAGCTGTAAGTAAGATTTCTATGGTGACATGTAAGTGGGAAGAATACAATGTTAGACTGTTCCACTTCTAAGGAAGCAGGATTTAAACTTCAGAAGAGGGTTACCTCAAACTTTTCCAATTAATGTTGTATATGTTAAAATTATAATGAAATGATTATGAGTTCTGGGAATGCATATCATTTGGTCCAGGTATAACTTTATTAGATAGACTTATGCAAAAGTATAAGTATGTACATTAGTCATAAGTAACTTCATTAGAAGTTTGCAAAATTTTCATTTTTCTGTTGTTAAATTATAATGAACTATCAAAAATCAAAGGGAATTATCATTGGCTAGTTTTATTAGTAATTATTTGTCATCATTTATATAAAATATGAGAAAAGTTAAACTTGTGAAGACTAATATTTTGCCTCATTTGTTACCTATAACATTATTAATTTTTATTATTGTATCTGTGATGATATTAATTTACAGTTAATACTTTGTATTTCAGAGATTATTTTATTATGTAATTTTAATAAAAATTTGTGGACTGTAACTCCAGAGCTGGCATGGAGAAGAGTATACTCTGATAGTTTTGGAAAGACCAATTTAGTTGATAAACAAAAAGTGAGCATCAAAACTCAAACAAAACAAATGAGTACCTTATATTCAAACCTGCCAAGCTCGCATACTTGGACAGGTTATCATAAGTGAGACCACACTGGGCTTCAGAATCTAACCAAACATTTCCTATTGGCTGGCCCTCCAGAAATGGTATGTTTCCTGAAAATTATTATAGGTGCCTTTCAGGGATAGTGGTCTCTAGGAAATCACATGCTTTTATGACAAAATACCTTTGTTGAATAACATGTCCATAATTGATAAAAGACCAACCAGAGAAGCCAACACTTTGATTAAGTGGACATCCTAGTAGACTCATGCTTACCTTTTCAATCCTCAGCTTTTATAATTCAGAATTACGACTGAAATAGTTGCAAGATGACACTTACTGTTAAGAGCTGTATGTCTGTTGCTCACTACACTAGGAATTTTGCAATAATTAGAATATATTTTAATTCTAGACAGAAAAACAAAAACAACCTGCATAATTTTAAATCTCAAAAGACTGCCCCTTCACAAATTATAGTTCACCTTCAAATAGTGGCAACACTTTTCTCTTCACTACTTTTGTCCTGTAGCCTTCATTGTTACCTGTCTGAACCTTGGATAGTCTTTGAATAAGGTGTTGATGATTAAATACTGTTTTGTTGGATGACTCATGGAGAAATGACAATTGAGATCTCTGAGCGTTAAAAACTTAAAATTACTTATACAAATTAAGCATCTGATATCTTGATGTATCATGTTTTTCAAGATTAAATAATTCGTTCTAATTTTGCTTATCTCAAAATCACCTTTCACAAACATTTTAGATCAAGAATACAATCTGTGCAGTTTCTTTCTTTTGGATCTATAACAAAACTATATTTAAAATATAAAGTTAACGGGATTCATTCAGACAAAATATACATATTTCAACCATTTTGTTCATTGTATCATTGATATAAAACTACAAAACTGGACAAAAATTATATGTGTTCATTGGAGACACCATCCTTAAATTCCTGATTATATATATATATA
>NW_022196915.1:97339373-97347828 GCF_008632895.1 Mastomys coucha | reverse complement strand
TATATATATATATCTACCAATTGGCAGCCAAAGCTGTTAAACTCTAAGACCAGATTGATGCCTACTGTAACTGTGCTCACTGCTCTAATCCTCATGAAAATTGTATGTTTTCTTACTGCAACATTAATGTCAGATTCAGTTTTGAATTTCTTAAGTAGATGCAACCCTAGAGCTGAGTAAATTTTGCATTTTTAAGGTACTATAATTTGAAAATGATTTATATCATTTACATAAAACACAATGTTGGTTTCCACAGAATGGATTTTTTTTTAATTATCGAGACAGGGTTTCTCTGTATAGCCCTGGCTGTCCTGGAACTCACTCTGTAGACCAGGCTGGCCTCAAACTCAGAAATCCTCTTGCCTCTGCCTCCAAAGTGAGCTCTCTGAGTGCTGGGATTAAAGGTGTGCGCCACCACTGGGCAGCCACAGAATGGATTTTAAGGTACACAATTTAATGACTTTTGTTTAATATGCTTCTGTCTAAAGGAAATGCAGGGACAAAATATGAACCAGAGACTGAAGGACAGGCTTTTCAGAGAGGACCACACCTAGGGCTCCATCCCATCTGCAGTCACCAAGCCCAGACACTATTGCTGATGCCAAGAAGTGCTTGTTGACATAAGCTTGATATAGCTGTCTCCTGAGAGGCTCTGCCAGAGTCTGAAAAATATAGAAGTGGATGCTCTCTGCCAACCTTTGGGCTGAACAGTCCTCTGCTGTATATGCATTGAGGGCCTCATATCAATTGATAGAGGATGCCTGGTTTGTGGTTCAGTGTCTGAGAGAACTTGGGTATTCAGGTCAGATGAAAATGCTGGTCCTCCTACAAGGTCACACTGCTCCTTCGCATCTTCCAGTTTTTTCCTAATTCAACCACAGGAGGCAGCATCTTCTGTCCATTGGTTGGGTACAAATATCTGCATCTGACTCTTTCAGCTGCTTTTTAGGTCTTTTGAGGGGAATCATGATAGGTTCCTTTTTTAAGAACATTAGCACTTCAGTAATAGTGTCAGGCCTTGGGGCCTCCCCTTGAGCTGGATCCCACTTTGGGCCTTTTGCTGGAACTTCTTTTCTTCAGGCTCTTCTCCATTTCCATCCTTGTAGTTCTTTCAGACAGGAACAATTAGGGGTCAGAGTTTTGACTGTGGAGTGGCAACCCCATCCCTCACTTGATGTCCTGTCTTTCTGCTGGAGGTAGGCTCTACAAGTTTACTCTCCCCATTGTAGGATATTTCATCTAAGGTCCCTCCCTTTGAATCCTTAGTGAATCTCTCACCTCCTGGATCTCTGGTGCATTCTGGAGGATCCCCCCATCCAACTTCCTACCTCCCTAGGTTTCCATTCTTTCTGCTGACTGTCAGGGTTTCAGTCCCTTTCTTCCATCCAATTCCCCATCTTTGTCACCTTTTCCTCCTAGGTCTCTCCCTCTCTCCTCCCTTGTGGTTGCTTTCTAATGCCTTCCAAGTGGAACTGAGGTGTTCTTTCTTGGGCCCTTCAGCTTGTAGACCTTTGTGAGTCTGTGGTTTGTGTCTTGGTTATTCTGTACTTTTTTTTTTTTTTGGTAATATCCAATTATTAGTGAGTACATATGAATGTCCTTTTGGGTCTGAGTTACCACACTCAGGATGGTACTCGTACTTAATAGCTGAATAATATTCCATTGTGTAAATTAACCACATTTTCGCTATCTATTCATCTGTGGCAGAGCATCTGGGTAGTTTCTTGCATATGGCTATCACAAATAAGGCTGCTATGAACATGGTTGAAGATGTGCCCCTATGGCATTATGGAGCATCTTTTGGTTTATTCCAAAGAGTGGTATTGCTGGGTCATTAGGCAGACCTATTTCCAATTTTCTGAGAAACCTCCAGATTGATTCCCAGAGTGGTTGTACCAGTTTGCAATCCCACCAGCAATGGAGGAATGCTCCTCTTTCTCCACATCCTCACCAACATGTGTTGTCACCTGAGGTTTTGATCTTAGTCATTCTCGTTGATGTTAAGTGGAATCTGAGGGTCATTTTGATTTGCATTTCTCTGATCACTAAGGATTTGGAACATTACTTTAGGTGTTTCTGAGTCATTTGAGATTTCTCTGTCATGAATACTCAGTTTAGTTCTATACCTCATTTTTTGATTGGGTTGTATGGTTACATGGTGGTAAGTTTATTGAGTTCATTATATATTTTGGATATTAGCCCTCTGTCAGATAAAGAGTTATTGAAATTTTTTCTTAGTCAGTAGGTTGCTAATTTATCTTATTGACTATGTCCTTTGCCTTACAGAAGCTTTCCAGTTTTGTGAGGTCCCATTTATCAATTCTTGATCTTAGAGCATGAGCCATGGGGATTCTGTTTAGGAAACTTCCCTCTGTACCAATGAGTTCGAGGCTCTTTCCTACTTCTTCTTCTATTGGATTGAATGTATCAGTGGAAGAGTATAGAGCTAAAGCTGAAGAAACTTGATGCTGCAGGTTAAAGTGGGGGACACCCATGGTGTGGTTCCCACATCTTTAGAGGAGAAGGGGAAGGGGAACTGAGAGAGGAGCTTTGTAATGGGGAGACCAGGAGGGGAGCAGGGAGCAGGATAAAAATATTAAATAAACTAATGGAGAAAAAAGTTTCTAATGTAAATTTGAATATTAGTATTAAAATATATTTATATTCACTAAACTACATATTTGTTTGCCACAAAGATTTATGTTATAAAAAAGAGTAATCTAAGAATTATTCCATCATTCAAATGAGAAAATTCTTTTAGTATTCAATTCAACCATCTACAGAAATTGAAATGAAAGTAATTTTTATATAAATAAAATAGATTCCATGTGGTGAACCAAACAATGAAAGAAAAATGTTATAGGGAAGAAACCCAAGAGAATTGTATTGGATTTATGTCATGAATAGATAATTACACTTGAAGAGGCAATTTACCATATAGTAACCATTCCTTCTCCCTTGTCAAATTCAATTGTCCTCACTCAGATGAAAGGACCTAATCCTAGATTCTACTTACATGACCAAAGCAGAGTGGACAGTTCAAGGCTTATCTACTGAAATTAATCAATAGAGATAGACTCATTTAAAATTCTTCATTTTCAAGAGATACTGTTTGTTTCACATTAATTATTTGTGTAATGGTCCCTGTTCTCAAAATTTAGACTGTTAAAAATATTTTGTTTGGTATTCATTTTCTCATTATATTCAGTGTTCTTTCTGTATTCAAATCTGTAAAACACATTTTCCTTCTTTATGTATTTGTGATCTTTTAAGGTCTCATTGTTCATGATTTTCATATTATTGTTTTTACTTCTTACTATTATACTAATGAATGAAAATCAATGACATGAAGTAATATATGTTTGTCTTATGCCATCTCAATACTTCTATAGTAAAGATATTGGAAACTAACAAAAGCACAATTTTAAAGCATCAGTGTATCTATCTAGGCACATAATCTAGGCAATTATGTTGTTTATTTCACTTAGAATATACATTTTTGAACTTAAATTTTAAGGTGATCGAATAAACAAATACCACTGGATAACATTATTTAGTAGTAAATATCTACTAATACAAGACAACTAGAATATTTATAGGTTCTAAAATTTTCAAGCAAATGCTAATGATAAAAAATACAGTTACAGAAATAAATATAACTTTTCCCAACTGGATACCAGGAACTCATATAAGCTAGTAACTTCAAATATTCCATTAGCCACATATAAACCTTAGGATATAGAATAAATAGCAAAATTGTTTATATGGATTTAAAAAACTTAAGCAGGAAGATAATTACCTTTGAAGAGGCAATTTACCATATGGTAGCCATTCCTTCTCCTTTGTCAAATTCAGTTGTTCTCACTCAAATGAATGGACCTAATCCTAGATTCTACATACATGACCAAAGCGGAGTGGACAGTTCAAGACTTATTTACTGAAATTAATCAATAAAGATAGACTCTTTTTAAATTCTTCATCTTCAAGAGATATTGTTTGTTTTACATTTATTAT
Organism: Mastomys coucha; assembly: GCF_008632895.1. NCBI lineage: Eukaryota > Metazoa > Chordata > Mammalia > Rodentia > Muridae > Mastomys > Mastomys coucha. Next base: position 97,343,814 of record NW_022196915.1, on the reverse strand, counting down.
TTGGGTAATGGTGCCTGTTATCAAAATTTAGACGGTTAAAAATATTTTGTTTGGTAAGAAGGAAACCAAGAATTTTGTGAAAACAAAACGTGAAAAGGGCATGAAGAAAAAATGGGCAGAAGTCAGCTCCTGCAATTACAGAGTCAGTTCATGAGTAGAAACTAAACTATGGCTTTTTAAAGTGTCTAGTTCTATACCAATCTCATGAAGACACAGAGTAAAAGGGATGGAATAATCAAAATGAGGGTTTTCTAAAGAAAAAAATCTAGATATTGGTGAGAAGCAATCTGTGTATATTTTGCTGCAATATATCTCCTGATTCAGCATTATATTTAAAATTATAGATCTATTAACCAATTGAGATCTAATCAATGATGGGATACTTTTTAATGACTAAACCCTAGACTAATATGTTAATATAAACTAACCCTTTATATATTTTGTGCAGATAATAGTTGTTATTTTGCTTATAAAGAATAAAAAAAGAGCATCATGATTCAAAGTTTTAGATACAACTTTAAACCTGATCTTGTTAAACCAAAATTTTAGGAAGTAAGATATATGTAAATACCACTCTTCAGTAAGCAGGCTAACTGCAGACCTTCATTTCTTACTCCTCACCACTAAATCCAATTTTTCATTCTCATCCTCAGCTCTATAGAAGACCACCTCTGAACCCCTCCTTGACCCTATCTCCAGTAGATCATAAAGATCTTCCACTCCAACCTTCCTTCCACTCATTGTTTAATCCCACCCCTCAACTCCAGCAAACATTTCATGGAAGCATGTACGCCTCTACAACGATGATATCAAGTATCCCTTGAAAGAAATTCATGTCTCTCTTCTCAAAATGTTTATGCAAAATCTCACCCCTATATTAGTAGCAGATCAACTACTGTGGCTTCTCCTTTCTCTCTGCCTTCATTCCCAGTGGATCACTCAGATCTTCTCCTCTAACCTTCCTTCTCACTTATTCTGTAATCCCAGCCTTAAATTCTGGAAATCATTTGCTATCTCAGGCTATGCATGTCTATCAGAGAGGCAATTAGGCAGGGAAAGCAGGTAGAATAGCTTCAAAGCTTCACTGTCCCTCCTCTTTCCCAAATCCAATTCCCCATTTTCATCACCAGACACGTAGCAGTCTATATGCTGTAGCCTTTGACCCGGGTTCTAAAAGGACGAAGACATCTTGGTGGAACAACCTGCTTCATATCCTTTTGGATCCCCTCAGTTGGCTTCCTTCCAGGAGAGTGCAATAAATGCCAATACATTTTATCAGGAATCTTCCAAATCTGGAAGAACTCCAGAAGTATTTCTGAACAGGTAAGACACAGCTAAAACACCCTCTTAAAAACAGAAGGCAAGTAGAACCAAGAAAATAAGCAGTTACCCAATGAAGACAAGAACAGATCTCAACACCTTAATTCCAGTCATTCAAACCTCTTACAAATAGCTTTTTGTTTAAAACAATCAATAACAGTCAGGGCAATATACCTCTATTAAAGAAAATATTTCTAAAATATTTTTGAGAATTTAATCACTTTTTAAATCAGAAAGTTATATAAAATAAGCTATTCTGTGATAGAAATAAATATAACATCATCTATCTACAAATCCAGCCTGACAGAAAAGTATTAGTATCAATAAATAATAAAACAAAACAAAACAAATAACTACAACAACAACAGGAACTAAAAACTTCAACAGAAAAAGGACAATCACATCCAAGAAAACATAAAAAATAAATAATCCCAGAAATGCAAATTAAAACAGGAAAACACAAACATATACACACATACATACAAATACACACACACACACATATTACAACACTAATATAACAGTATAACAGGAATCAACAAAAACTGCTCATTGTTAATTTTCATTATCTATGGTCTCAATTTTACAATAGGAAAAAGACAAGTATGTGCGAGATCCACAGAACTCAAGAGGCTAACAAATCAAAGGGCCTAAGTGACAATGCCTCAATCCCACTTGGGAGGGAGGGGGAAAGGATGGGAGGGACTTAGATGGGAAAGGTTACAGGAAAATGAAGAGGGCAACAAGATCACGTACTTCAGGGGAGTGGGGATTGGGGAACAAGACTGAATCCCTGAGGGCCAGCAGAAAGAATCAAAACAGGCAACCTCAGAAGGTAGAAGGTGGGGAGACCCTCCAAACTGTACCAGAGATCTGGGAGGTGAGAGAGCCTCAGGACTCAAAGGGAGGGACCTTAGGTGAAATGCCCTACATTGGGAAGAGGGAACTTGTAAAGCCCACCTCCAGCATAAAGACAGGAAATCAAGTGAGGAATGGGGTTGCCATCTTACACTCAAAACTCTCACCCATAATTGTTCCTGTCTGAAAGAACTGCAGGGATAGAAATAGAGAGGAGACCAAGGAAGAGAAGTTCCAATGACAGTTTCAAATTGGGATACATCTCACAGGGAAACCCCAAGGCCTGACACTAATACTGATGATATAGTATGCTTACAAATAGGGAGTTATCATTACTGCCCTCTGAAAGGCCAACAAGCAGCTGAAAGAGTCAAATGTAGATATTTGCACCCAACCAATGGACAGAAGCTACTAACCCTTATGGCTGAATTAGGGAAAGCTGGAAGAAGCCAATGAGGAGGATGACCCTATAGGAAGACCAGCAGTCTCAACTAACCTCATGGATCTCTCAGAAACTTAGACACCAACCAGGTAGCAAATACTAACTGATATGAGGCTCCAAACACATACACAGCAAAGACCTGCCAAGTCTGGACTTAGTCAGAGAAGATGCACCAAACCCATGAGAGGTCCCAGGGAGTGGGGAGGTGTGGTGTGGTGGAACAATGTCTTGGAGAAGGGGCTGCGAAGGAAGTGTGGGATGTGGAACAGTTGGAGGGTGGACCAGAGTGGGATAAAGTCTGGACTGTAAAAAAATGATTAAAGAATAAATAAATAATAAAAAAACAATAGAAATTAGAAAATTGGATAATTGCCTCACATCAAGTATAGATATAATAATATCAGGTTAAAAATGAAACAAAACAAAACAAAAGGAAAGACATTCCAAGCAAAGCGTCGAAGAAACAATCTGATGTGGCCAATCCAATATCTGACAAAATAATTTCCAAACTGAAAATAACAATGAGGTATAGAAAAGGACATGTAGAATACACTTGTAGAAAACATCAAACAAGAGGAGATTGCATTTCTTAACCTTTATGAACAAAACACATGAATACCCACAGTTATAAAAGAAACACAATTTGTACAGCTTAAATCACATATCAACCCTCACATATGGATAGCTAGAGATCTCAATACTTTATTCTTGCCAATAAACAAGTAATCCAGGCAAAATTTAAAAGAGAGAAATGCTGGAGCTAAGTGACATTATAAAACAAAAGGAACTAACATTTATGGAATACTTCTCCCAAGCACAATATAATATACATTCTTCTCATCACTTTATAGCAGTTTCTCTGATACTGTCCTCTTACATGGGCACAAAGCAAGTCTCAACAGATATAATAAAATTGAAATAACATCCTGCACACTATCTGACCACCATGGACTAAAGCTGAATATCAACAACAACAAAACAACAGAAAGCTTGCAGGCATGTGGAAAATGAGAAACTCTCTACTGCATGAAAAATGAGACAAGACAGAAATAAAAGACTTTCCAGAATTGGAGTAACTGGGACTAGCAGGACTAGGCACACAGGAAGTCCACCAACCCAGTGACTTGGGTTCCTTCCAGTCTGTCTGGGCTGGAGTCCTTGGGCACAAGCTCCACAGCCAGTCCCACAACACCCAGAGGAAGCTCCACTCCCAGGTGCTCTGACACACCTAGGATCAGAGGTGAGAAGGAATCAACATCTGTCCCAACACTGGGAGTAACTGGGACCAGTGGGAACAGGCACACAGGAACTCCACCAGCCCAGTGACTTGGGTTCCTTCTGGTCTGTCTGGGTTAATGTTCTTAGCAGACCTTGGGCACAAGCTCTGCAGCCAGTCCCACAACATACAGAGGAAGCCACACTCCCAGGTGATCTAACAAGCCCAGAATCCCAGGATCCCAGAACCACAGGATCACAGAGACAGCTTGATTCTGAGGAGTTCTGACACAACCAGGATCACAGGAAGTACAGGCTCCAGTCCGATTTAGCAAAGGCATGTAGCGCTAGAGTTAACCAGATGACGGGGGGCAAGCATAAGAAGATAAACAACACAAACCAAGGTCACTTGGCATCATCAGAACCCAATTCTCCAACCATAGCAAGTCCTGGACACACCATCACACTGGAAACACAGGATTCAGATATAAAATCACTTATCATGATGATGATACAGGACGTTAAGAAAGACATAAACAGCACCCTCAAAGAAATACAGGAGAACACAGGTAAAGAGCTAGAAGCTCTTTAAGAGGAAACACAAAA
>NW_022196915.1:97315798-97338617 GCF_008632895.1 Mastomys coucha | reverse complement strand
ACTATACCCTAGAAGAAGCAAGAAGGAAATCTTTCAACAAATCCACACAAACCTAATTACACCTCTTACAACAAAAAGACAGGAAGTGACAATTACTTTTCTTAATATTTTAATTTGAAAATTAGTATGACCAACATATAGTAACCGATTGAAATCCAATAATACGAGGAATTGGAAATTTGTTAATTGTCATCCAAGGATCTCTCTAATTTGGTAATGAGAGAAATAGATCCAACATTGTACAATCTATATACACTGTCAGCTTGTTTGTGATAGTGTCTTTCTGTGTACAGCATAAGGATCTTGAAATCTTGCTTCTCCTATCTCAGCCTCTCTATTAGTAGTATTGTTTATTTCATATTTTTACACTATACTATGGTTTTCAGGACAGCTTATATATTTCAAAAGTATTTATATATCCAAAAGAAACATAGACGATTAACTAGGGAGGTGGCTTGTAAGAGAACAACAAAGTGAGACTGAATGCTTTGCTTGACATTTGTAACTCTTGTATCAAGTTTGAAGAAGAGGACTTTATAAGTTACTCTTTCTCTGAGATGAATGCTTTTCCAAATTATCACATATAATGAACCAAATTCCTACCCTCACCTAATGTCTGTGCCACCCGCCAAGCAGAACCATTGCTCATTGAAACAGTTGGTGAATGACTTTATGGATAGACCATCTTAATACCTACACCATTTCTTAAATGAATGTAACCTGTTCTCTGTGGGCTGAGAATGAAGTCACTCACTCAAGTCAAATAGCTTTGACCATGGCAGGAAGTCTGTATCCAAAAATTGAGCCTACAATTCATTTCTTGGTGCAGCAGAACTATCAACTCTCAGCTTAGCTACGATGGAGGTAAAAATCCTTTAGTGATGTGAGGGTCATTGAAATACAGCCTTATTATAATGAAATCCAATGTCTAAAAATTTTTCTTATTTTTGGGCTTGTACCACAGTAAGAGCCAAAATTTTAAACTCTAATAAATACAAAACAAATAAAAAGACTTTATATATTCATGTTCATTTAAGAAAATACTAGTAGTGAAGTATTATTTTTAAGTATACCGCTAATATGTTTGGAATTATTTAAAATTTATACTGAGAAAAATGTATTTTCACTATTGCTGTAGATGAGCATCTACATAAGACTGTTAAATTGATTGTTGTTTTATATCAAACAACTTTTATAATACTTATTTTTATTGTTATAAATTTTAAAGAATACGACAAAATAGTATTGTAGGTGTTGAAGGGGGGTCTATGGGAGGAGCGGTGGTACAAAAGGGGAACAAGAATGTGATTCAATTCTATTTAATTAAAGTATGTTTTTAAATGTTAACAAATTCAGATAAATTGAAATCATGTAACTTTTCTCATCATAATGCAATAAAAGTTTAAAAAAAAAAAGACTTTCCAGAATTGAATGAAAGATTTACATAACAACCAAACTTATGGGAAATAATAAATTCTGTTCTATGAGGAAATTAAAAAGCTAATAGCTTCTATTTTAAAAAAAAATGTTAAATTTAAATGAGAGTTCATGTCAATGTTCCTCAAATTATTCCACAAAAAAAAAGAGAAATAACTTTACCCAATTTATTTTATGATTTCACAATTAGCCCAATATAGATACCACTTAAAATAGTTAATAATGAAAAAAAAATGACAGACCAATTTCTTTTATGAACATAGACGTGGAAACTTTCAATAAAATTGAATCTAAGAACACATCATAAAGATCATCCACCATAAAGTAGGCCTCATCTCAGAGAAACTGGGATGTTTCATCATACATTGAAAAACATAACCCAAAATATAAACAAACTAAACAACAGAAGCCATGTGATCATTTCATTATATTTAGAACAGACCCTGGTCAGAATTAAAAACTCCTTCATGATAAAAGTCTCATAGAGATTAGAGATACAAGGGACAGGGATCAAAATAATTAAGACACTTACAAAAAGTGAATGCTCAAAATCAGTTTAAATAGTGGCATACTCACAGACATTCCACTATACTCATAAACAATACAAGGTTTTCCAACCTTTCCATTTCTATTCAATGTATTCCTTGTACTCTTAGCTTGAGCAGTAATACAGCTGAAGGAGATCAGAGTGATACAAATAGGCAAAGATGAAGTCAAAGTATTTTTATAGATTAAATGTTAGTAAATACTATACAGCATTTAGTATAATACTATGATTCAATGTAATCACCATCAAATTTCAGCACAGTTTTTCATAGACTTTGAAAAGAAAAGTTTCAGTTTCATATAAAAACACAAATACTGGTATATTTAAACAGTCCTGAATAATAAAAGATCTACTGTGAGTTTCACCATATAAGAACTCATAGGTTTAGCAATAAATCAGCATAGTATTCGCACAAACTCTTAGCCACTGATAAGAATCAAATCAAAGTCTAATGTACATGTTTTAAGTTCCTCACACCCAAGCAATGCCCTCTCTGTTAAAGTTAATGAGTCCCTGATAATCAGAGACAGCTTGAGTCCAGGAGGTGAAGGGGTGGCTAGTATCTCAGGAAAATTGTAAGCACTGGAACATACAGGACAACCTTGAAGGCTGTAGAAAAGAAATCTAAAACCTTGAGTTTGAAAATATATAATTTCTCAAATATGCAAAAATAAGGATGTATTGTGAATTATATGGGGATTTTCGTGAGTCTGTGTGAACAAACAACTGCATTAATGAGCCAGTATATCAAAAAGATACAAAGACAGGCAGATAACTGACTTCAAGGATTACCAGGGACAGAGCAAGGCTAGTCCTAGGCATTTTAGGAATGCGTGGCACCACCCAGTTAGGTTATTGTTTGTGCTTTTCAGAGGCAGGCAGATCTCTGAATATTTTACAATGTTTAAAAAAATGGGGGGAGGAAGGGCTTGCTGTCTCCTAAGAGTCAATGGCCTAATGTCATGAAATGCTGATTTCTTGATTTGTGGGTTGGTCCTTAGGGAACCTGGAAGAAATAACTGAATTCATAAGTAGGTTAAATAAATAACTCAGCTTTGGGGTTTTAGTCTGTGTGAAGTGAGCTAGCAGAGAGCAATAGGAGCTCTTTCTTTATTTTTATTTATTTTATTCTAGGAAGAGTTGAGCTGTCTGGAGATCTCTGGAGACTGAATATAGCTCTTCAGTAAATTTTATTTTTAACAGGATTTCTGATTTTAGTAGGAAAATCCAAGGAGATGAACAGCTCTTTTGGAATTTTTCATACCTCTTTTAGATTTTTTTTCTAATAGAATGTCAGAAATCTCAAGAATTACTCATAGAGCTAAAAGAGCTCTTTTAGAATTTATTTCTGGCTTTCTGGATTTGGGTTGGAAAAACAAAAGTATTATTTTATAATTTTTATAATAGGATTTCTTACTTCGTCAGAAGATTGTAGATTTTATTTATAACAGCTTTCCTGAATTTGGTCAGAGAACTTAGGAGCTATATGGAGAGCTATTAGGATTTTTACTTGCAGAGAGATCTTTATCAACCAGAGTTAGCTGTCTCAAGCAGAAAGGTAGTTCTTTCAACTAGAAAGATTTTTAGAATAGCGAGTAAAGGCAGTCTAGAGTAGAGCAGAGTAGAACACAAAGAACAGTCTGAATATCTCATCAAGCAGACTACAGAAACAAGAGCTATAGAAGAGAGCTGTTCGAGGAGCCATCTCTAGCAGAACAGAAACGGAGAAACGGCCAGCTTTGACACACAATTTAACTTTAGGTAGTTTGTTTTAGATGCTTCTAGACAACTGTTCTTTCAGAAGCCCTCTATAAGGAGAGGCTTATACTGGGCACTGTGCAAACTTGGTAAAAGGTTTTGGTTTTTTTTGTTTTGTTTTGTTTTGTTTTATTTTGTTGGTTTTGTTTGTTTTGTTTTGTTTCGTTTCTACCAAGAGCTGAGCTGTCTGGATGGTTGTATGTAAAGAATCCAAGTAGATCCATAATTAGAACACTACAACAAAACAAAACAAAACTAAACATTAAGTGCATCCAAGACCTCAGCAAAAAAAAATGAAACACACTGAACCTGATAGAAAAGAGAGTGGGAAGCAGCCATGAGTGCATTGGCATTAGGAAAGCTTTCTTCACAGAAGACACATCAGCATAGGCACTAAGACAAAAATTAGTAAGTGGGCCATCTTACCTGAAACATTTATGCATGGCAAAAAAACACCATTATTTGCACAAAAGAGTAGCCTTCAGAATGAGGAAAGTTTGTATTGTCTTGTTTTGTTTTGCTTTTCAACCATTTTCAAATCTGATTTAGGGCAAATATACAAAATATATAAAAAAGTATTCAGTTATAGATATAAACAGAGTATTCTCAAAAGAAAAAACTCAAGTGGCTTAAAAATAATTAAAAATAATTTTAAAATATTGAACATCCTTATCCATTAGGGAAATAAAAATTAAAATAACTTTGTGATTCCATATTACATCTGTCAGAACAGAAAGGCTAAGATCAATAACACAAGTGGCATGTCATGCTATTGAGGAAATTGTGTCATGAGGAAAGGATACATCCACTGCTAGTGAATCTAGAATGTTGAACAGTTACTTTGAACATATGTGTGGTGCTTCCTCATGAAGATGGGTATTTGACTACCATAGGCCCTACTGTTTATCACTTATGGGCATATAGACAAAGGGCTCAATGTCCTATTACCAAGACAGTTTTTCAACCACTACTGTACCATCCAAAAAAATTAGAAACTGTAAACAGCCTAAATACCATTAACAGATGAATGGATAAAGAAAATTTAGTACATTTATTCAATGGAATGTTCATCAGCCAGTAAAATAAGATAAAAATTCACAGGAAAACAAATTTGTACAACAGCAAAAAAATCATCCCAAGTGATGTAACCAAACCTCAGAGAGACAAGTATGGTTTGTGTCTGCTTCTGTGCAGATTTGAGTGCTAACTCAATGATTAAAAAGTTACAATCCATAGAAGCACACACATCGTAGATAAAGTCATATGCTGTAGAGGAAAGACAGAAAATTCCTGAAAATAGAATAAATAGTTGTGTATGGACAGTTGTGTATGGAAGATAGAAAGGATAACAGGATCAGGGAAAGTGATATATGGGTGACCAGGGTAGAGAACATGAGCTAGATGGCAACAATCAGGAGCCATTTAATGGGTAGTGTGGAAACCTAATACAGTGATCTCCTAAAATGAATATATATATGAAGGTGATCAAAATGAAATTTCCCAATTATCATGGAGACAGAACCCCAACTCTACATCTGTTTTCACAAAATCATCCAGTACAGTGGAAAGCTCTTGGTGATGCCTTCTAGGAATTTGATGAAAATATTTACACTGGACAAGGACAAGGAAGTAGTCTCAAGAAAATTCCAGCTGAAGAAGGTGTTCCTTGCATCTTGATCATTTTGATAAGCCTCTGAATAAAGTGACCGTGGGAACTTTGTTTATGCCTTCCTTGTTCCTTGCCTATTTTGTTTATGCCTTAGAACTAAGCTATTCTTTCTATGTTGCTAGAACAACATCAGCTTGGAAAAAATAAACTTGCTTCAGTGCTTGCAGAAGTTATACTATAATGTTGTCTAATTGTTTGATATTTTCCTTTCATCCTTATTCCACCTTTCAAGCCTCTGCTGAGCAACTGAGCAGGCTTGGTCACCTTACCAGGAATGGTTTACATCTAATTGAGTTGTTGGCCAATGAGGTCTCAGGGAAGTCCCCACACTATACAAAGTATTGCCAAATCTGTAATTTTGTATTTATAAAGCTGACAAGAAGGCCATATTTCTGAAAGTAACACATAGACAGCTCACTGAACACAGAAAATTTCACCTGGTGCCTATATAGAGCACTTTCCCCTATGACTTAGAGTCTTTGTTCAGTAAGTCACTCCGAATGCCAAAGGTAACAGCTGCAAACCCTTTGTTCTACAATGATGCCCTTCATGCAAGATATCCTAGGTCAATGGTGGCACACACCTTGTGGTGTAACTAACCCTTGTATGATTTGACTTAAGGCCACTCCATAAAACAGAAACCACACACATTGCTACTTGGGTAACCAAGAATGTGAGATGGCATATCCCAAGGACCAGTTAGTAATGTTGCACTAAAAGAACACAGAAGTAAAATGACCCCTAGTGGTGTTCTGCTATACTCGTAGGTCGGTGCCTCTCTCAGCCATCATCAGAGAAGCTTCCATCTATTACAGAGGCAAACAAATACAGAGAAATACAGTCAGATCTTTCTATACATAGAGTGTAAGACCTTAGAGCACTAAGCTCTAAAAAGGATATCTTGATCAAATAAATCTCTTCCCCTCAGAGATATGGTAACCCTATAGAAGAGGGGACAGAAAGATGGTAAGAACCAGAGGAAATGGAAGACACTAAGGAAACAGGGCCTTCTAAACACAGCAGGACCAATGCACAGTTAAACTCCTTGAACTGAGGCAGAATGAACAAGGCCTGCAAGACTGCAGCAGATGGGGTCCTGGAAGTGAGAAAAAGAGCAGGCTCATCACCTTCCCTAACCCACAAGCCGTCTTCAACAGATGACCAGTTGTAAATGAAAACTTAGTTTTATTCAAAGGGGTCTCACTGGGAAACAAACTACATGCAATAGTTTGGTGTTTCCCCAACAGTGAATGGCCAACAGAAAACAAATTGAACAGCACCTTTGGAGTGTATAACATTGTCTCACAATTTGAATCCAGATTTTATTTGCCTTTTTTATTAACTTACTTCATTTTATTTTCTTATACATACATATATATGTGTGTGTGTGTGTGTATGTGTGTGTGTGTATGTGAATGTATACATGTATGCATGTATGTATACTTTATGTATACATTTTTTATTTTACCCTAACTTTTTGCATATATATTATGGCATCCAATTTTTTTATATGGTATTCCTTTGTCTTTTGACTGGTAGGTCTTTATTTGTAGATCTACATCTACATCAGTTTCTTGTGTGTTTTCTCTGGCGATTTTACTTCAGTATGTTTGGATTGACCTATTCTAATGTATTTCTTTTTTTCTGATTAAATTTCACATTACTTATAAAATTTTCATATTATTTAATTTTATATTATTCTTTTAAAGCTTTTTATCCTTTTCTAATGGGAGACAGAAAGAGTGGTGTGTCTGTATGGGACAATATTTCTGAAGAAATTCGAAGGAGGAGAGGGAGGGTAAACCATAATGTTCAGGATATTGTTATATGAAAAAATCTATTGTCAAAAGGAAGAAATTCATCTCACAAATTGTTTTATATGATATTAATTTGTAGTTCATAAAGTGATATGAAAACCAGAATGGTTGGACATTAACACACAACATTATTACCTGTGGTCTGTTCCAGTACAACATCGTAGAAGTTTTTTATTTGTGATAAAACTATCATTTCTGAGATATTTTCTGTATTTGCAGCATTGGAATACCCTCTAAAATCTATTCAATTCATACCTTTGTTTATTCAAAATATACAAAAATATGGACAGTAACATAGGAATAAAGAGAAATGAAACTAGTACTTATTAAAGTTAATCACATGAAAATATAAGAGAGAAGATATGGAAAGATTGAAAATACAATTAGAATTTAGGAAATATGTTCATGGTTGTATGGAAATGTGCTTGTATTCAATATATTAAAAGAACTCTCATTATTTCTGATTTAGCCATCAATCCATCAAACAGTCAGACAGCCAGACACCTACACAGCCAGCCAGTCACTCCATAACATTAATTAATAGTCTCACAGACCCTGAAAAATAATAGCTTCCTGGGCAACAATATTTGAATAAAATTCAGAAACAAAAACTAAAGCAAATCAAACAAACAAAAAAGTCTCCATGTTATGTAAAATGCCTTTGGTCACACCAGCAGAATTTAAAAATGTCATCGACTTTATGATTGGAAAGAATGTAGCCATTTCTTTCAATTTATTTTCTGTATCCCTACACAATTATACAAACACTAAAACATTTCTGGGTCTTCAATTCTATTCCACTGAGCAACCTGCCTGTCACTGTACCAATACCATGCAGTTTTTATCACAATTGCTCTGTAGTACAGCTTAAGGTCCAGGATGGTGATTCCACCAGAGGTTCCTTTACTATTGAGAACAGTTTTGCCTATCTTGACTTTTTTGTTATTCCAGATGAATTTGCAAATTGTTCTATAGTCTGTGAAGAATTGAGTTGGCATTTTGATGGGGATTGAATTGAATCTGAATCTGTAGATTGGTCGGCAAGATGGCCATTTTTACTATATTAATCCTGCAAATCCATTAGCATGGGAGATCTTTCAATCTTCTGAGATCCTCTTCAATTTTCCTCTTCAGAGACTTGAAGGTTTTCTCAAACAGATTTTTTACTTGCATAGTTAGAGTCACACCAAGGTATTTTATAATATTTGTGACTATTGTGAAGGGTGTTATTCCCCTAATTTCTTTCTCAGCCTGTTTATCTTTTGTGTAGAGGAAGGCCACTGATTTGCTTGAGTTAATTTTATATCCAGCTACTTTGCTGAAGTTGTTTATCAGGTTTAGCTCTCTGGTGGAATTTTTGGGGTCACTTAAGTATACTATCATATCATCAGCAAATGGGGCAATTTGACTTCTTCCTTTCCAATTTGTATCCCTTTGATCTCTTTTTGTTGTCCAATTGCTCTGGCTAGGATTTCAAATACAATATTGTAAAGGTAGGGAGAGAGTGGGCAGCCTTGTCTACTCCCTGATTTTAGTGGGATTGTTTCAAGTTTCTCTCTATTTACTTTGATGTTAGCTATTTGTTTGCTGTATATTGCTTTTACTATGTTTAAGTATGGGCCTTGAATTCCTGATCATTCCAAGACTTTTGTCATGAAGGGATGTTGGATTTTGTCAAATGCTTTCTCAGCATCTAATGAGATCATCATATAGTTTTTTTTCTTTGAGTTTGTTTATATAGTGAATTACGTTGATGTATTTGGATATATTGAACCATCCCTGCATCCCTGGGATGAAGTCTACTTGATCATGATGGATGATCATTTTGATGTGTTCTTGGATTTGGTTTGCAAGAATTTTATTGAATAATTTTGCATCAATATTCATGAGGGAAATTGGTCTGAAATTTTCTTTCTTTGTTAGGTCTTTGTGCAGTTTAGGTATAATAGAAATTGTAGTTTCCTAGAACGAATTGGGTAGAGTACCTTCTGTTTCTATTTTGTGGGATAGTTTGAGGAGTATTGGTATTAGGTCTTCTTTGAAGGTCTGATAAAACTCTGCACTAAACCCATCTGGTCCTGAGCTTTTTTTGGTTGTGAGGCTATTAATGACTGTTTCTATTTTATTAGCAGATATGGGACTGTTTAGATCATTTATCTGATCTTGATTTAACTTTGGTACCTGGTATCTATCTAGAAAATTGTCCATTTCATGCAGAAATGAACCCACAAACCTATGGTCATTTGATCTTTTAAAAAGGAGCTAAAATCATCCAGTGGAAAAAAAGACAGCATTTTCACCAAATGGTGCTGGCTGAACTGGTGTTAGCATGTAGAAGAATACAAATCGATCCATTCCTTTCTCCTTGTACAAAGCTCAAGTCCAAGTGGATCAAGGACCTCAACATAAAACCAGAAACACTGAAACTAATAGAAAAGAAAGTGGGGAAGAGCCTCGAGCACATAGGCACAGGGGAAAATTTCCTGAACAGAACACCAATAGCTTATGCTCTAAGATCCAGAATTAACAAATAGGATCTCATAAAATTGCAAAGCTTCTGTAAGGCAAAAGACATTGTCAATAGGACAAAATGGCAACCAACAAATTGGGAAAAGATCTTAACTAATTCTATATCTGACAGAGGGCTAACATCCGATAGACACAAATAACTCAAAAAGTTAGACTCCAGAGAAGAAATAACCCTATTTAAAAATGGGATAGAGAGCTAAACAAAGAATTATCAACTGAGAAGTACTGAATGGCTCAAAAGCACCTAAATAAATGTTCAACATCCTTAGTCATCAGGGATATGCAAATCAAAACAACCCTGAGATTTCACCTCACACTAGTCAGAATGTCTAGGATAAAAATCTCAGGTGACAGCAGATGCTGGAGAGGTTGTGGAGAAAAAGGAATACTCCATCATTGCTGATGGGATTGCAAGCTGGTGCAAGCACTCTGGAACTCAGTTTGGTGGTTCTTCCGGAAATTGGACATAGTCCTACCAGAGGACCCAGCTATACCACTCCTGGGCATATACCCAGAAGATGCTTCAACATGTAATAAGGACACATGCTCCACTATTTTCGTAGCAGCCTTATTTATAATAGCCCGAAACTGGAAACAACCCAGATGCCCCTCAACAGAGGAATGGATGCAGAAAATGTGGTACATCTACACAATGGAGTACTACTTAGCTATTAAAAACAATGAAGTTATGAAATTCTTGTGGAAATGGATGGATCTGGAGAATATCATCCTGAGTGCGGTAACCCATTCACAAAAGAACACACATGTTATGCCCTCTCTGATAAGTGGATATTAGCCCTAAAGATCAGAATACACAAAGTACAATCCACAAAACACAAGAAAACAAAGAAAAAGGAAGATCAAAGTGTGGATTTTTTGTTCTTTCTTGATAGGTGAAACAAATACCCATAGAAGGAGTTGTAGAGACTAACTATGTAACAGAGCCTGAAGGAAGGACAATCCAGAGACTGTTCCACCTGGGAATCCTTCCCATATTCAATCATCAAATCCAGACACTATTGTGGATACCAGCAAGTGCTGGCTGACAGGAGCCTAATATAGCTGTCTCCTGAGAGGCTCTGACAGTACCCAACCAATACAGAACTAGAGACTCACAGACATCCATTGGACTGAGTACAAGGTCCCCAATGAAGGAGCTAGAGAAAGGACCCAAGGTGGTGAAGGGCTTGCAGCCCCTTAGGATGAACAACAATATTAGAGCTCCCAGGGACTAAACCACCAACAAAAGAGTACACATGGTGGGACTAATGGCTCCAGCAGTCTATGTATAGCCAAAGATGGCCAAATAGGTCTTCAGTGGGAGGAGAGGCCCTTGGCCCTTTGAAGGTTCTATGCCCCAGTGTAGGGTAATTCTGGGGCTAGTAAGCATGAGATGGTGGGTTGTTGAGTAGGGGGAGGGGTGTAAGAACAGGGGTTTTTTGTTTGTTTGTTTGTCTGTTTTTGTTATTTTATTTTATTTTATTTTGGAAGGGAACCTGGGAAAGGAGATATTGTATGAGATGTAAATAAAGAAAACATCTAAAAAAAAACCCACCTAAAACATGAGAATGTGTAGCCTATTGACAATTGAAAGAAAATGTCTCAAGGAAAGAAATTGTATCATATGCAATGTTATAAAAAATCAAAAGAAGTGTAAATTTAAGTGAAATTAATTTTGAAATAGGATTTTTTTTTGTTGATCTGTACTGAAGGTAAGTAGTCTTGAATTTCATTTGTTAGGATTCATCTCTAGATCTTAAAAAACATACACATTTTATTAAACAATGAATTGAAATCTATTTTAAGTTACAGAAAGAAGTTTGATTTTGAATAATTAGAAGAGCTTACATTGAGAAACTTAGAATGCGAATATAAAATGTATAAAAGTAGGAAAATATTTGGGGAAGAAAAGAAATTCTGGAGAATTGCTATTGCATTCCTAATAAAAAAGTAGTTAGGCCCAAGGATCATTTAGTACACAACAAAAATTGTTATTTCAGTCATCTGCTTGATTTAGTATATAATTTTATCTATGACATATCTATTGAATTTCCTTCAAAAAAGAAAAGTAGATATGAAAACATAAACATAAATATTTATGGGCCAGGTAGTGGTGGAATATGCTTTAATCCTAGCACTTGGGAGACAGAGGCAGACAGATTTCTGAGTTTGAAGACAGCCTGGTCTACAGAGTGAGTTCCAGGACAGCTGGGGTTATACAGAGAAACACTGTCTCATATATATATATATATATATATATATATATATATATATATATATATATATATATATATATCCATATATATATGCAAATACCTTGAATATATACATAAATAAATATTTCAACAAAGTATAAATAAATATAAATGTGAATGCATATATACATATACACACATATGGTATATTATAAACAAAGACATCATACAATTCTCTTTTCTTTTGCATATGAAATTTTTATTCACTTGATGAGAGGGATATGTTCAAGTGAAATTATTATATTGAACTTTGTAAGAGGGGCCCATTGCCATCAGTGTAAACCCATGGACCTTTGCTTCTCTGGCCTGAAATCCAAACTCCTCTTTAAAACTATATCTTAAGAGCTTCTTTTCTAGAAGATAGTAATATTTTCATTTTTCTTACTATATTTTCTTTCCATTAGTTAATTTATTTATTCACTTTACATCCCAATTGAGGCACCCATATTCTCAGTTTACCCTCTCCTGTTCTGTTCTTCCCTCCCCTTTACCTCTGAGAAGAGAGAGGTTTGCCCATGGGTATCAACCCACACTGGTACCTCAAGTAACTGCAGGACTAGGCATATATTCTTCCACCTAGACTCGACAAAGCAGATGAGTTAGGGGAATGATCCATAGGCAGGCAACAGTCAGGGCAAACCTCTGCTGCAGTTGTTGGATGATCTGCATGATGGGCAACCTGTACATCTGCTGCATGCTTGGTGTTGAGGAGAGGGTAGGTCCAGCCCTTGTGTGCTCTTTGGTTGGTAGTTCAGTCTCCCCAAGGGTCCAATTTAGTTGATTCGGTTAGTCTGATTGTGGAGTTCCTATCCCTTCCTGGTTACTCATCTTTGCCCCAACTCTTCCACAAACTTCATGAGCTCAGTATAACATCAAACAATTTTCTTAAAAGTGAAGGAAATACACACCAGAAAGATAATTCTCACTGTGGTGTAGATCCAGCAACAGTTATGAGAATTTTCTCACCAAGAATACCACCAACAAATGGGAAAAGATCCAACATTATAAGAAATTATCATTACAAGCAGAGTAAATATTGGCAATTATAAATCAGATCATAGATTAATATATGATTCATAAGAAATTTAAGTCATAACTTATCTTAATCTTAAATTATATACCTAATCAAGCTGAATGATTTAAGGAATAAGCTAACATGTGAATTGAGCAGTTTTCTAAAGAAGAAATATAAATTATTAATAAATTTTTGAAAGAAAATTGTTCATTATCTCTAGACATTAGGGATTACAAATGAAAGCTGCTCTGAGATTCTACCTCACCCAAGTAAGATTAGCTATCTTCAAGAAAATAATTAACAAATGGCTGTAAAGTCAGGAGACAGAGAAATCATTAATCAATGCCAGTGGGAATGAAATCTGGTATAGCCACTGTGGAAATTAACAGAAAGTTTCCTCAAAGAAACTAAAAGTAGAATTCCCATGTGATCCAACCATACAACACCATAATAAATCAAAGTCAAGTAGCTACAGAGATGTGTGCATTCCTGTTTACTGCTGTAGTATTCACACTAGACAATGTGTGAACAAACCTAGATTGCTATCAACAAATATGTAGATAATAAACTAAGTTAATCATTTATCTATTTACCTATCTGTCCTTCTGTTCCTCTATTGAAACATCCATTCATTCATCAATTGATCTTTTATCATCAACTGACATCCATCTAGTCATCTGCGACAATCTATAGATTAGAAACAAAGTTAGGAGACATTGGAGAATTAGGTTCAAGGAATTGTGAGAGATTAAGTGATGCAATTATATTTTTATTTAAAAAATAATAAAAACTGATTACTGGCAGCAGCATCTTTAAAATTGATACCCTGCTCTCTTTTCTCAGTTCATTTATGTATCCCAGTTCACAGTGAGATCAGTTGCTCCATTTTGTGTTTCTGAAACTATGTGCTACTCTTGCTGAGAATGAAATCAGTGAGTTGCAGGGTCTTGCTCTTAAGTCTCCCAGATATAAACTACACAGACCTTTCCATTAGTAAGTTAATTATTTTTTGCTAAAGTTGTTTACTACATGACTATCATCACAGGATAGATATAGTATGCTCAGCAAACTGAGACCTTTTCTATACATTATATCAAAGTGGGAAGAAAAAATAAAACTAAATATGAGTTAATATGGATTGCATTATCTTCTTGCAAATTTGCCACAGTCCTGTTTTCCTAGTTCTTAGAGATATTTCTTTTACTCAAATGTAGTTTATCCCTCTTTAAAACAAAAACACATTAACCTATCCTAACAGTAATGTTCTGTAGGTGGAATGTGTTTTAACATATGGAACCAACTTATGTTCTTTACTTTCACTTATAAGAGGAAATTCCTCTAAGGTGTTAGTAGCAGTCTTATACATTGCTTAACTATAAATTTCAATATTCAGAAAGAGAAGAGAAAAATAATAGTGCTACAAATGAGATGAAACTTAATCCCATCAGTCTGATTCTTATCCTTTGAACTTGTGATAGATGACATACATTATGTGTGAAAATATTCGATGCTTTTTTGTAATATATAAAGTGCTACTAGATCATGAGTTTTGCAAAAAGTTGGAAAAGATAAAGCCAAGAACTTAGACATGATCAAAAGTCCTTAGGATTCCTAATACAAGTTTGAGTTTCTACCTAACCATCCTTAAACTTCGAATGTGGACAGGGGATATTCTGTATGAGAACTTACATCTGTCATTTGCAGATCTCAGGATACACAATGTGTTGTAAACCTGTAATTGTAGAAACCAAGATACTGAGGTAGGATTGTGGTGAGTTGAAGGCCCCTGGGGTTCACAGAGACCATTTGTTTTTAACAAACAAGGAAAAACTAAAATAAAATCCACTAGCATTTCTGTAAACTATTAATATAGATATGACATATTCAAACACTTGCTGGCATTTATTTATGCATTTGAATTTAATTGAGCTATGATTATATGCATGGCCTGTGTAGAGATGCACACTTTCAAATAAATGAAATTAACTTTTAAGATAGAGCTTAATTCCACATAATGTATTATCCTGAAACATAAAATCATTCTTTTAGATTTTCACTTATAGACTAGAAACATGAGGATCTCTGTGCATCTGAGCTCTGACGAGAATAATCTGATGGGATGGTGAACAATTAAAATAGTTGATGTTCTTAGAAGTTTTATAACTGCAGAATATATATTTCTTTAGGAAAATGGATTAGTAGTTATAGAGATATTAGCTATTCCTTGCTTTGCTAGACAAGACTTTTGGTTTACAAGTTTGTGTGACCCTCAGTTCCAAAGCAATGAATGTGGGATTTCATGGTGGAGAATGGGAATAAAGCACTAACACTTCTTTTCCCCTCAGGTAAAAAAATCTGCAGAGCTTAAATTACTAGGAAACCCTGCAGATAGAATGGATAGAATGGATAGAATCATTCCACACTAAAGCAGGACCTACAGCAGGGCAATCTGAGAATTTATCCCTCCCCTTGATACATAAGTCTTACACCAGAATATGTGAGAGGCTGTCATATCTCATTAAGACAGTGTTTAAACAGTTCATTATATCATGTACACTGCACAAAATACATGTGGGTTTAGGCAATTTATTTTACATTTCTTTGATATTAAGTAAATAATATTCATTAATCTGATAACTTTTCTATAAAACAGAAACTAGAGAAACATTGATTACCAAATAAAGATTCAAATGTATATCTTTTTTTCCTTAAAATCACTGAAAATATACAGATTTTTTTCTGGTCTGTCTGTCTGTCTGTCTGTCTGTCTGTCTTTCTTCCACTTTTTCTTTCTTTCTTTCTCTCTTTCTTTCTTTCTTTCTTTTTTCTTTCTTTTTTCTTTCTTTCTTTTTTCCTTTGTATATTGAGTAGTGATAACCTAAACAAGGAGAAAGATTTAAAAGTGGTGTGATGCATATTCTTAAGCTTGTCTGGTTTGTACAAAGTTTGTGTATATGGAAAACATGGAAGTCATCCACACTGTAATTTGCCTTATAAGTATAGTTACTATTGTTTAGCGTCATACAATTTTTTGTTATTTGATTTGTGATTTTTAATTTATTTTTAAAAGAATGATAATAAATAAAAACAATGACTGATCACTACATTGAAATTAGACATACCATGGCCAAGTAGGGTTTATTTTTTAGGATATAAGTAAGGCTAACTTCATGTGGGAAAATAAACTAATGAAATACACTATACAAGCCCAAGTGCTTTTGCTTTTATTCCCAGCAGTCTGGAGGTAGAGGCAGGTAGATCTCTAAGTTTAAGGCTTGAGTGGTCTACAGATCCAGTTCCAGGAATCAAGAGCTACCTATCAATATCCTGTCTCAAAAACCACACAAACAGAAAGAAAGCAAGGAGGCAAACCAGCAAGCATTGGGTAATGAAAAAAAAAAAAAAAGAGAATAATTACTATCAAATCAAGAGAAATGTTTTGCTATATGCATTTTGTTATAATAACCATGTCAACATAATTAGTACATTCATAATCTCAAAAAGTTGAAGAAAATCAAATACATATGGTAAATACAGCCAACCTACTCTGCAATAGAACATGAAGGTATAAAAGGTAAAACTTACAAAACATCATTGAGTGAATAATCTGAACTCACAAATGTAAAAATTAGACTGTGATTCCAGTAGAGGAGCTATTGGCAAACAATGGGATAGATGAGCATTAGCAGGAAGGGAGAAAGGGAAGAAGTGGAAGTAAATAGAATTAAAGCAACTTATGAGTGTGTGAAAGATAGTTAAATCCATGTTTGTATAACTTACATACACAAATGAAACAGATACTGTGGATATAAAGCACAACCCCCAAAAGATACAAGCTGTTGATTTGGATTCAAGAAAAACCTAAAATACGAATGGGTGCATAGCATATAAGGCCAATTAAAATTTCAATGAATATGAAGTGCCTGAAGCACATTCAATACCAGATGCTTTGCTGGTGAGTTCTTAGCATATTTATGGAACCAGAACCGTGAGAATAGGGATAAGACTTCTCTCATTCTAATATGTCCTTGTGTGACAGTTTCACATTTATGATGTCTTACAGATAGTAACTTCACAAAATGGGAAAGTACATTTCATAGAAAACGTACTTTAAATTTTGAATTCTGATGTTTGCTAGAGCTACATTTATGAACAAGATAATGCAGGCTATATGTATTTATAGGAGTGTAATCTCAAAGGCCATTAATTTGTGTAACTTTTTAAATGAATGCTAATAATATTGATAGAAGTAACATAGGAACTTATTTAATATAAAATTCAAAATTAATGTGTAAACAATATGTAATAGAAGTATACCATTTTTTAAAATTAGTGGTATAAATCTCAGGTTAAGGCCAGTATTGGCTACATCATGAGTTCCATGCCAACATCAAAACATAGTGAGAACTTGTCTCTAAAGAAATCACAAGATGAGAAGAAAATTTTATATATATATATATATATATATATATATATGTATGTATATATATGTATAACATATGTTATATATGTACATATTCATCTAAAATAATCAAATGATAAAACTACCAATAACATCACATATAATCTCTGGCTCAAATATAGATTAGGAACTTGTAATATATTATTCTATATTATATATGTATATAGTCATAAGCACATATAAAGATAACATCAATCAATAGGAAAATGACAACTATTAATTGACTATGAATATAAGTTATTATAAAAGCTATGTATTATTTCCTATAGAGCAGAAGCACTATAACCTAAAATGTACATATTACCCTGTGCTGCAGATAATAAAATAATTGACACCTTCGGTACTACTTGTCATGATGTATTAAAGAATTACTATGCCTAACAATTTTTCATTTTCTCAAAGGTTAAACATAGCTATATCACAAAGTCTAGGAATACAATAATTCTGTGTTTCTACAAGTTCACAGAAGCCACAATACTAGCACTCCCAACTCATCCCTGCCTCCCAACACAACCTGAGATTATAAAAGTTGTAGTTGCCACTGGAGGAGAAGCTGGAGTGGAGGTGCCTGACAGGAACAGTGATACCACAGAAAGCTGTTCTGAGACATATCCACTGCTGGAGTTCACATCCCTCTCATGCATGTTTCTGTGAGTAGCCTTGGCACATTTGTGCATTAACCTGAGTATTAGAGGTAGCCTTTTTTGTTCTATCATCCAGGCTGTGACTGGTATGAATAAACGGTTGTTCATGTATCTTCAGAAAAAGTCATTTAACACCACAGAAAAAGAGTCCACATATCAACTTGTACCTAAAAGCTCAAACTAGTCTTGCTTGTGAAAGCCAAAATTATGATTCAATGTAAATATCGATCAATAATGAGTAGATAAATATAATAAAGTATAGTCATAGATGGAATATTTCATAAGAATGTTAAGGCAATATCCGCATGGACTAAAAGACATTATATTAACTAAAAGAAGCAAACACGAAGGACAGCAAGTTGTTTTTTCTGTATATATAAAATTTCAGTATTGTCAAACCTAGAGATTTCGTGATTAGTGGGTTTTAGGTGTTTGACAGATGGCAACGTGGAAGTGAGTATAAGTGGATATGAAATTTCTTTTGAGGATTCATTTAAAAGTAGATTGTGGAAATATAAATTAAATGTTAAGTGCTTAGAAATTAAATACTAGTGAATAGCCATAAATCTATTAAGATGGTGAAGAATAAAGTTGTTTGGTAGAATTTGAAATGATTACTATAATGTATATTATTTCAAAATCTGCTTAGTGGAATTAAAAAAATTCAGTAGTTGACTGTAATGGTAAAGTTAGTTAAATATGTTCAGAAAACATTTTATATATATGTATATATATGAATTTTCTGTAATATATACTTATCTGTGACATTTCTATAGCTTGACAACATTTTACCCTGAGAAAAGCTATAAATTTAGACTGATTTTTTTTATTTTGACTATTAAATAAAGCAAGTATTTAAAGATATGTTGGAAAGTCTAATGGAAAATGTGCTTCTGCTTTGTTTGTATTTTTATCTTATTCAAAAGTAGTTGTATCCCTAAAATTCTAAATCCAATGAGGCTTATTTATATACTGGTGATTCTGTAATTGAATAGTTTCAAACATTTAGAGACATTCTTTCCTAAGGACATATTTTTTTTAGTTATATAATAATTCAGTTATTCAAAATCAGGGAGAGAAACAAGAAGGGATCAGGAACAAATGGCAGTTACTTCACACTAGAGAACACCTCTCTATCTCTCTCTATCTCTCTCTCTCTCTCTCTCTCTCTCTCTCTCTCTCTCTCTCTCTCTCTCTCTCTCTCTCTCTCTCTCTCTCTCTCTCCATTGTGTATGTGTGTGTATGTGTGTGTGTGTGTGTGTGTGTGTGTTCATGTGGGGTTCAGAAGGTAACTAGAGCCTTTCCCCCTCGGTATGTATCCCCCCTTTCCCCAGCCCTAACCCTTTCCCTGATTAGGTATTTATCTAAGAGGCTATGAGTCTATGCTCACTGGCCAGTGAAACCCACAGATACATCTGCCCTAGAACTGTGGTGTATGCCTGTATTGTGTGGTCTTTTTAAATAAATTCTGGGGACTGAATTTAGTTTAGTATGTTTGCAAGAAAGTATTTTATAATTAAGCTGTCTCATTTCTATCCCTTAAATACATATGGACTCCATTTTAAGAAAAGACATACAGCTTTAGTAAAACTGTCAGTTTGGTTAATTGTAGATTAATTATGGTGACTCATATTAGCATGAAACACATTCTTCAAAGTCAATAGGAACTCAGATTATGCTTTTATAATGGAATAAAATACTAATGGGTTAGAAATCTAACTATCATTCAGTTGTTCAGTTACAAACAGCTGAATTAAAGCATAATTTTCATTATTAGGAATAAGCCCAGTTCTAGCAAACGGAATGAAAACAGTTAAAACATTTCACCTTTTCACAATGATGAAATTCTTTAAAGAATAATTATGTTTTTATATTACCAAATTTTGAAACCAGAAATAATATAGAATGACTTATATTCTGGAACATGTACTAGCATAAAAAAACAACCTGTTCATAATAGTATTCAAAATTAATTTTCCTCCCTTTTGAGTGAGATAAATTAAGTCAGCACACAAAAGTCCTCTGTGTGGAAGCTTGTTTCTCTAATTCTTTGTTACATTTTTCCTTCCGTGTGGGGAGCTATGATTCATCTATAGTCTAAACTGTCACAATAAATGTTTGCTAGCTAACTAAAAGTAACTCTTAATTTAGAATTCTATGGAGAATTAAAAACTACTCCTGTCAAGCTTTTAACTATTATATTCACTAATCACTGCAAAATTCTAATAGTGCAGTAATACTAAAATATGTATTGAAAGTATATTTATTCATAGGGAAAAACTTACTGATATTTTACCATTTAGTAATTTAAATTTGAATAATTAATGAAAAAAAGACCTACTCAGATCTATGAAAATAACAAAGAAGTATTGTTAAAACCAACAAAAATTTTCATGTGCCTCTCTCTTCGGAGCATCATGAATTTGGAATAATTCTTGAAAATATGAACAAGATTTACAGATTTATTTTTAATTAATACTAAAATAGATATTAAAAATAACATTCATTCATGAAGCAAATTCCATTTATTTTTCATTTAAAGTCATGTTACTTTTTTTAAAAAGTATGTATGTATGTATGTGTGTATGTGTGTATGTGTGTATGTATGTATGTATGTATTTGTACTGCAGATTTTATTCCCCCCGGTACACCGTCCAACTGTTCCACATTCCATACCTCCTCCCCACCCCTTGTCTCCATGAGGATGTCACCACCCCCTACCCTCCACCCAACCAAATCTCTTAACTCCCTGGGGCCTCCAGTCTCTTGAGGGTTAGGTGTATCTTCTCTGATTGAACCCAGACCTGACAGTCCTCTGCTGTATATTTGTTTGTGGCCTCATGTCAGCTGGTGTACGCTGCCTGGTTGGTGGTCCAATGCTTGAGAGATCTCAGGGATCCAGGATGACACTACTGGTCATCCTACAGGGTTGCCCTCCTATTCAGTTTCCTCTAGCCTCTCCCTAATTCAACCACAGGGGTGAGCAGCTTCTGTCCATTGGTTGGGTGCAAATATCTGCATCTGACTCTTCCAACTGCTTGTTGGGTCTTCCAGAAGGCAGTCATAATCAGTCCCTTTTTGTGAGCACTTCATCGCCTCAGTAATAGTGTCAGGCCTTGGGACCTCCCCCTTGAGCTGGATCCCACTTTGGGCCTGTCACTGGACCTTCTTTTTCCTCAGGCTCCTCTCCATTTCCATCCCTGCAGTTCTTTAAGACAAGAACAATTATTGGTCAGAGTTTTGAATGTGTGATGACAACTGGCCCCCTCACTTGATGCCTTGTAGTCCTGCTCAAGGTGAGCTTATAAATTCCCGATCCCTACTGTTGGTCATTTAATCTAAGGTCCCCCCCTTTGAGTTCTGAGAGTTTTTCACCTCCCGAGTTTTAGTGCATTCTGGAGGGTCCCCTCAACTTCCTACTTCCTGAGGTTGCCTGTTTCCATTCTTTATGAGGGCCCTTCAGTCCTTTTCCATCACCCAATACCAGATCAGGTTTCCCACTTCCACCTGACTCCCTGCCCATTCACTTGTCCTCCCAGGTCCCTCCCTCCCTACTCACTTGTGATTGCTTTCTTCTCCCTCCCAAGTGTAACTGAGGCGTCCTCACTTGAGCCCTTCAGCTTGTTGACCTTTTTGAGTTCTGTGGAATGTATCTTGGTTATTCTGCACTTTTTTTTTTTTTTTTTTTTTTTTTTAGCAAATATCCACTCATTAGTGAGGATATACCATGCCTGTCCTTTTGGGAATGAGTTACCTCACTCAGGATGATATTTTCTAGTTCCATCCATTGGCCAACAAAACTCATTAGCCCTCTATTGGATGTGGGGTTAGGGATGATTATTTTTCTTGATCTGTAGGTTGCAGATTTGTCTTATTGACTATGTCCTTTGCCTTATAGAAATTTTTTAGTCTCATGAGGTCCTATTTATCAATTCTTGATCTTAGAGCCTGAGCCATTGGAATTCTATTTAGGAAAATTCCTTCTGTGCCAATGAGTTTAAGGATCTTTCCCAATTTTTCTTCTATTAGATTCAGTGTATCTGGTTTTACGTTGAGATCCTTTATCACGTGGACGTGAGCTTTGTGCAAAGTGACAAATATGGGTCTATTTTCATTTTTCTACATACATACAGACAGTTAGACCAGCACCATTTATTGAAGATACGTTCTTTATTCCATTGCATATGCTTGGTTTCTTTGTCAAATATCAAGTGCCTGTAATTTGTGGCTATTGTGAAGGGAGTCGTTTTCCCTAATTTTTTCTAAGCCTGTTTGTCAATTACATAAATGAAGGCTTCTGATTCATCTGAATTAACTTTATATCCAGCCACATTGCTGAAGTTTTTCAGC
Organism: Mastomys coucha; assembly: GCF_008632895.1. Classification (NCBI taxonomy): domain Eukaryota; kingdom Metazoa; phylum Chordata; class Mammalia; order Rodentia; family Muridae; genus Mastomys; species Mastomys coucha. The sequence goes on along the minus strand of NW_022196915.1, from coordinate 97,316,134 downwards.
TAGAGAAGTTCTTTGATAGAGATTTTGGGGTCGCTTTTGTATACTATCCTATCATCTGCAGATGGATTTAGTGCAGAATTCTACCAGACCTTCAAAGAATACCTGATATCAATATTCCTCAAACTATTCCATATAATAGAAATAGAAGTAACACTACCTAATTCATCCTATGAAGTCACAAGTACTCTGATACTTAAACAACACAAGGACCCAACCAAAAAAACAGAACTTCAGACCAATCTAGCTTATGTCTTCCTCCCCCCTCCCCGTCCCAAACCCGGGACAGGGTTTCTCTGTATAACACTGGCTGTCCTGGAACTCACTCTGTAGATCAGG
>NW_022196915.1:97305253-97315788 GCF_008632895.1 Mastomys coucha | reverse complement strand
GATTAAAGGGGTGCGCCACCACTGCCCGGCCAGGCTGGTCTTGAACTCAGAAATCTGTCTGCCTCTGCCTCCCAAGTGCTGGGATTAAAGGCATGCGCCACCACTGCCTGGCTTCAGTCTCGCTTAATAATATCTATGCAAAAAGGGGGGAGGCAACAGGGGTTTGTTTTTGTTTGTTTTTTTGTTTTTTGGAGGGGAAACTGGGAATGGAGAAATTTGCAGGTAAATAAAGAAAATATCTAAAATAAAAAAAAAATTATTGTAAAAAAAAAATACTCAATGAAATTCTTGCAAGCCAAATCCAAGAACACATCAAAACCATCATTTACTATGATCAAGTAGGCTTCATCCCAGGGATGCAGGGTTTGTTCCACATACAAAAGTCAATTAACCTAATCTATTATATAAATAAACCCAAAGGAAAAAAAATCACATGATGGTCTTCTTAGCTACAGAAAAAGCATTTGTCAAAATAGAACACCCCTTCATGTTAAAAATATTGGAGAGATCAGGAATTCAAGGCCCCTACCTAAGCATAATAAAAGCAATTTATTGCAGGGTGGTGGTGGCGCACACCTTTCATCCCAGCACTTTGGAGGCAGAGGCAGGTGGATTTCTGAGTTCGAGGCCAGCCTGGTCTAAAGAGTGAGTTCCAGGACAGCCAGGGCTACACAGAGAAACCCTGTCTTGAAAAAAACAAAACAAAACAAAACAAAAAAGCAATTTATTGCAAATCAACAGCCAATATCAAATTAAATGGAGACATACTTGAAGCAGTCCCACTAAAATCGGGGACAAGCCAAGATATTCTCCCCATATCTATTCAACATACTACTCAGAGTGCTAGCTAGAAAAATAAGACAGCAAAAAGATATGAAGGGGATATAAACTCGCTAAGAAGAAAGTCATGCTACTTTCATACCACAGCAATTTCCCAATACAGAGTAAAAAACTTTACCAAATATTTCAAATTTTAAAAATCAATACTTTTTTTTAAAAAAACGTCTGCACATTCCTTCACTAATTATTTTACTTTTGAGTGACACACCTAGTGAGTTCAAGTTTCCCTATGAATTTTGCAAGTTAGATTCCTTTCATTCTACTTTAAGTTGGATATACTTAAAAACAATATCCCTGTTTTAAATAAGGATACCACTGAAAGGCAGAAGTGCATCAGAAAAGACATTTGGGTGTGAATATGTGTGCTGTACCTCCCGTTCATTGTCTGATTTACAGTGGGATGTACAATGAAACATTAGAGAATTCTGACAAAAACCTCTGAATGCTTATGGAATGCATTCCCTTGCACTCCCCATGTGTTGATTTGGGTAACTGTTTGTATATGCTCACATTACTTAGGAATCTCAGAAGCTCTAACTTTGGAGTGGCCACTATTTAAGATACTAGTCAGTTCTATTCCCTAGAGGTTAGTCAAATTTAGAGAATTATGACATATTCTAGTTATTGCGATCTGTACTAAATAACCACCAATACATACTATGTTCTCCATTTTATTGTGACCCTGATTAATTTGGCAGTGTTCTTTCTGTTTTTATTTTATGGAATAGATTGGGAAGTATTAGCTCTTTTTGAAAGTCTGATAGAATTCTGTAATAAAATCATCTGGCTCTGTTATTTTTTTTGGGGGGTGGTTGGGAAAATTTTAATGCCTGCTTCTATTTCTTTAGTAGTTTTTGGGCTTTTAAAATAGTTTACCTGATGTGGGTTTAACTTTGGTAAGTGGTATCTATCTAGAAAATCATCCATTTCTTAAGACTTCCTAATTGTGTGGAATGTGGGCTTTTGTAGTAAGATTTAATGATGCCTTGAAAATTTTCACTGTCTGTTGTTATATCCTCTGCTTCATTTCTGATTTTATTTGAATACGGTCATTCTCTCTTTCTATCAGTTGGCTAAGGGTTTATCTATCTTGTTGATTTTCTCAAACAACCACCTCTCAGTTTCCTGGATACTTTGTATTTTCTTTGTTTCTAACTGATTGGTTTTACCCCTGATTTTGATTACTTCCTGACTCTCTTATGGTGTGCTTGCTTCTTGTTTTTCTAGAGTTTTCAGGTTTACTTTTAAATTGCTGGTAGAAGAATGTGCTAACTGTTCTATAGAGGCACACAATGCCTTTCCTCTTAATGCTGCTTTCATTGTGTATGTAGTACCTTAATTTTCATTGAAGTCAATAAAGTCTTTCATTTCTTTCTTTATTTCCCCTCTGATCATAGATCATTAAAAAGAGAGTTGTTCAATTTCCAGGAGTGTATAAGCTTTCTGTTGTTTCTTTTGTTGTTGAAGTCCAGCATAATCCATGATGATCTGATAAGATAGAAGACATTATATCAATTTTCGTATATCTGTTAAGGCTTGCTTTGTGACCAACTATATAGTTAATTTTGGAGATAGATTAATCTGATTCATAATGTCTGTTGGCTTCATTATTTCTCTTTAGTCTTGAAATCTCCCACTATTAATGTGTGGGATTCAACATGCAATTTAAGCATTAGCAATGTTTTCTTTGCAAATGTGAGTACTCTTGTGCTTGGGACATAGATGTTCATAATTGCTACATCATGTTGGTAGAGTTTGCCTTTAATGTCTATGAAGTGTCCTTCCCTGACTTTTTTGATTAGTTTTCATTGAAAATCTGTTTTTTGTTTGTTTGTTTGTTTTTTGATATTATACTGGATACTACTGCTTGCTTCTAGGGTCTGCAAGCATAACAGAGTATCATTAATTGTGCTTTCCAGTGGGATGGGTCTCAAGTTGGGCCAGATATTAATTGACTATTCCCTCTGCCTCTACTCCATCCCCCTCCCTGCATTTCTTGTAGACAGGATAATTTTTGGCTTAAAATTTTTGTGGTTGGGTTGGTGTCCCTATTGTTCCACTGGGGTTTTTGCCTGGCTACCTAAGGTGATTTTTCAGGTTCCATATCCTCAGTGCTGTAAGTAACAGCTAAGGTCACCTCTACTGATTCTTCGGCACCTCTCTTATTTCAGGGCTCTGTCATTTCTTGGAGATGCCCCAACCCCATCAGTTGCAAATATCCACTAATTCTCATGGCCACCTGGCCATCTCTCCTGTCCCTCACAAAACCCGATCCTGAACTCCTCATTTCCCTCCACAACACACCTCCCCCTGAGTTGCCTCCCTCCATCTGTCTCTTATCACTATTTTATACCCCCTTCTAAGTGTGATTGAAGCATCCTCAATTGTGCCTTAATTCTTGTTTAGCTTCTTTGGATTTGTGGAGTGTAGTATGGCTATCATGAATTTTATAAGTAATATCCACTCATAAGTGAGGAAATACCATGTCCCTTGGGACTGGGTTACCTCACTCAGGATGATATACTCAAATTCCATCCATTTCTCTGTGAATTTCATGATGTCTTTGTTTTTAATAACTGAATAGTGTTCCATTGTGTAGATGTACCACATTTTCTTTATCTATTCTTCAGTTGAGGGTCTCTAAGTTGTATCTGGTTTCTGGCTATTACTAATAGGGCTGATGTGAACATAGTGGAAAAGGTATCTTTGTGCGATGTTGAAACATACCTTGGTTATATGCCCAGGAGTGGTATAGCTGGGTCTTGAGGTAGAACTATTCCTGGCTGGGCAGCACTCTGGGTCCAGAGCAGCCAAGATAGAATGTAGGAATTAGTAAGTAGTAACTCTGGATTAATCACATAGCGGTTAGGAAGTGGCCAACCATTGAGCTGATTAAAGAATATAAAAATAGAAAGGCTGAGTGTTTCTTTCCCAGATCATTGGGATGGGTAGCAAGGAATGCACCACCATTTATTTAAATATTTAACACTACAATTCCAATTCTTCTTTAGAGAATTTTCCATAGATTACTTTTGGAATGGAGATATTTTTGATTATTTTATTTATTTACATTACAAATGTTGTCCCCCTTCTCAGTTTCCTCTCAGCAAAACTCCCACCCCATTCCCCCTCCCCTTTGCCTCTATGAGGGTGCTTTTCCACCCACCTATCCACTCCAGCCTCACTGCTCTAGCATTCCCCTACATTGGATTATCAAGCCTCCACAGGTCCAATGGCCACTATTCCCATTGATGCCAGACAAAGCCATCCTCTGCTACATATGTAGCTGGAGCCATGGGTCCCTCCATGTGTACTCTTTGGTTGGTGTTTTAGTCCCTGTGATCTCTGGGGAGTCTGGTTAGTTGGGAGATTGCAACCTCATAGAAAGAACAACAATATTTAGTTTCTTATGTTTAATGTTTGTTTTGCTTTTTCTTCTTTCTTCTTCTTTTCCTATTTTTGTTATTGCTTGTTTGTTTTTAATTTTATGTATTCTGGGCACAAAACCTCTCTGAGAAGAAGAGCTTACAACGATTTTCTCCCATTTTGATGTCAGCTGGTCTTTACTTATCATTGTTTTTGGTTTTTGGTTTTGTTTTTGTTTTCTACTCTGATCTCAATTTTGTGAGATCTCATTTCATTAGTCATTCTCATTTCGTGTACAGCCAGTGTCAAAGACAAAGTACTTACATCTACCTGAAATGTAAAATGAATTCCTTTTTCTTTCTCTAGCACATTCAGACTATACTGTCTTATATTTTAGTTTTGAGTCATTAGAAGTTCAGTTTCTGTGCTCAGTGAGTCAAAAATATAAAGCTTTATTTTTCTGCATGAGGAAATCCAGGATTTCTAGTATTGTATTGAAAACGGTGACCACCACACTATTAGCATATTTGTTAAAAATAAGGTAACTTAAGGTATATGTCATCACATGATACTATATCTGGGTGGGGGATTATATTACATTATGCTTCTCTATATTTGCCAGTAACATTCTGTTTTGATAATCATGGCCCTGTAGTATAATTTAAAATTAGATAAAGTTATTTCTTTCATGGTGTTCAGCATGGCAAATTCAGTATTGCTTCCATTATCCTTGGATTTATTGGCCTCGATGTAAACAATTATATCTTATTTTTTTGTATCTCTGAATAAATGTATTGGAATTTTGATTGGGTTGTATTGAATATTTTATTTTTATTTTAAAGTAACTATATTGTTTTCATACATTATTTTCTAACTTCTGTGTCTTTGTTTCTGGGATCCATTGCTATGAAGAGACACCATGACCACAACAGCTCTTAGATAATAAAACGCTTAATTGGGGCTGCCTTATGGTTTCAGAGTTTTAGATTTAGTCCATTATCATCAAGGTGGGAAGCCCTGCTGTGTGCAGGAAAACATGGTGCTAGAGGAGCCCAGAGTGCTACATCTTTATCTGCTGGCAACAGGAGACTGTGTGCATACCGTGTATCTCTTGAGTCTAGGTGGGTATGCCTATTCCAACCACCACACACTGTTTCCCCTCATCCTGTCTCCTCCCTGTTTCTTCAGCACCACCCTTTCCATCCACTTCCAATCCTTCTCTGTCTCTTGTAAGCAAGCAACCAACCATCTAAGGGCTAGTGATAAAATAAAATAAATTATAATAAGATAAAACAACACCAATCAGAGTAAGAAAAACAAACAAACAGAAATAAATGGACCCAGGAAAGCACAAGAAACATAATAGTAGACAGAGAGACAAACATTTCTGTGTTTGCTTTTACAGGAATACTATGGAAACACAAAAATGAAAGCCAAAAAAATATACACAAAGAAACTGCTGTCAGGTTAAAAACAAAACAAAAAAACAATGCCCTGATACCCTTGACAGAATATTATGAGATAGTGGAGGAAACAGGCAATTGTTTTAGTTTTTGTTTTTTTTATTTTTTTTCTTATTTTATTTTATTTTTATTTTTTATTTTGAAGTGGAACCTGGGAGAGGAGATATTGTAAATAAAGAAAACATCTAATAAAAAAATTAAAAAAGGGCTGGAGAGATGGCTCAGCCGTTAAAGGCTAGGCTCACAACCAAAAAAATTAAAAAAGAAAAAAGAACATTGGAATATAGCCCTGCGTTTGTTTTCTGTTCACTATCTACTACTGGACACAGGACCTACCTTAAGAGTCATTTCTTTCCCCAATGCCACACCCTTATATAAAGTCAATATTTTCATTTGCAATCAGGTGTTAGTTGGTTCCTCCCCAGGTTTGTGCTACAATTGCACCAGTAAATCTTACAGGTTGAACAACCTGGCCTTTTCTTCTTTGACCTGCTAGTCACCATTTTTGTCTTTTCTCTTTGAAACTGCTTGTCATTAGGAACTGCCTAGCTTGATATCCCATGTGCTGTCTGTCATTCAATATGGCTTTCTTTGTATCTGACATGTGCCTGATAGTGAGTTTGGTGGATTGATCTATACCAATAGTAAATGTAGAATAGTACATTTAGTTAAATGACAATACCACACAGCATGACTATAAAATGGACTATCCATTATGTTAAAAGCTATATGAATTTTCCCACTTTGCTTGAAAATATCTTCTGTCCTTTGTGTCTTGTAAGGATTTCTCCATATGCTGTGTCATTCAAATCTGCATTTCATCATGATGAGATTTTCCTCTTGTAAGTGTATAAAGATTATGAGCAACATGGTTGAGAATGTCTCCTACATCTCCCTAGTATACATGGGGTTTTGGAGTAACAGATTTTCCAAGTTTTTACAAGCAGTGCCCTAGTCATTTGAGAGTTTCAGCCACTCCCCAAGGTTATTAAAATGTTAATATTGACAGATGGCTTTCCAACAAATTTTGCTTTAATTTAGTGCATATAAATGTTTTAAATTGAATTTCCTACTAAGCAGTTCTGAAAAATTTCCTATGTATTAGTAGTTATTACTTTACAGAACTTAATGTTCAAAGTTCATATACATTTTGTATATAGAATCAATAGACCTCTGTGCCTTCTCCTTGTGTGGATAAGGCAGTCAAAAGATAAATCATAGCATTAGTTTACTGCACATATATTCATTCTCCCTCTCTATGTTTTATAATTCAACTTTCTTAGTTTATTTCACGGTAGACTTTTTCTTTTCTCCTTTTGAGAATGAGACTGAACCTTGAAAGACAAATGGATCAAAAATGTTTTACTGTGATGGTACTGCACCTGTACACAAACACTTTTCATTCCAGTTCGCCCAGGAAGTTTTATCAATAACCTACCAAAAGTGACTGCCTTTTTCCAAGTTTTATCTAACTCCCTCCCCAGCTTCAGGTAGCTAATTTCTTCCCCCAGTGCAGAATATCCCCATTTGATGAGACCTGCAGTCTCCAGAGGGCCATTGTTCAACAACACAGAGTAAATTATTTCAATCAAAGAAAGCTTTTGAAACCTTTGTTAACAGAATTTGTGAAAGTTTTGCCACTTGTCCTGTGCCTATATGGTGTTTCCCTACCCCCCTCACTGTTGCTTGGTAATATCCCACTTCTCTTGGTCTTTGGGGGCTTCTCTCAATTGCATAAAGGACTCTTAATCTGGCATTTATTGAGTACAATTATATTTTAAGTAGAGTAAGGTTCTATATCTTCACAGGATGGGAGCAAATGGTGAGTTATGGAAAATAGGAATACTTATATACTCCTGATTGAAATGTAAATTTATCTAGTCACTATGGAAATCAGAATGGAGATTCCTCAGTGAAGCAAAAATAGAGATACCATATGCCCCTGCTATGCTGCTTCTGGGCATGTGCCTTAAAAACTCATATTAGCATACCCTAGAGATACCTGCATATCCATATGAATCGTAGAAATATTCACAGCAGTCATGTAATGTAGTCAGATGATGTCAACTAGCAGATGGATGAATAAAAAGGTGTAACATTACACTTGGATACAGCACACAAAGTGCAACTATGTTGGAGGCCTCCAACCTGCTGGCTACCATTCATAACCGCAGAAGGTTTTATGTACACTGATGGGAAAAACAAAAACCTCAGAAATCAGTGCCTTGCTTATCCTTCATCAGAAAACTTTCATCTTGTAGTTAGGAACTAACATAGAGATGCACAACTGGACTATGTGCAGGGATTGTGAGAATTTTGGAACACTCAGTCCTACATGATATGTCTTCATCGAATCCCTCTACTCCATGGCTCAGGGAACTCCAGTGCTGGGAAAGGGCATTACGAAAGATTAAAAGACCAGAGGAAATTCTTCTGTCAGAATGTATCTTCTAGAAGTAACTGCCTTAAGAAGATCTGAACAATGATAATGCCAATAGATATGCTAATGCTGAAGGGGAAATTTCGGGATATCTCATTCCTAGCCAAAGAAGTGCAGGCATCTAATGATTGCTGAAAGAATTCGATGCTCTCATGGCTGATCCCTCTAAGTGATCAAGATTGAAATTATATACATACAAATAACCAAAATGGAGTCAGTTTTTTATTTAACTGTTCATATAACACCTTGAAGATGCATGTACACATAGAAAGAATTCATTACTTTGCTGAAAAGAAATGGACAGTTATGTAAAGGATTGGAGATAGGAGATATAAGAATGGTAGGAGGACTGGGCGGTGGTGGCGCACGCCTTTAATCCCAGCACTTGGGAGGCAGAGGCAGGTGGATTTCTGAGTTTTAAGCCAGCCTGGTCTACAGAGTGAGTTCCAGGACAGCCAGGGCTACACAGAGAAGCCCTGTCTTGAGAAACAAACAAACAAACAAAAAACAACAAAAAAACAAAAACAAAAACAAAAAAAAAGAGTGCTAGGAAGAAAAATGATAAGGTGAATGGTGTAATTATATTTTAATTATAAAGTGTCATTAAAGGTACAGTAATTGGTAAGGTGATTAAAAATCAAAAGGAAGATTACTGCTTGGCATTGAAAAGTCAGAAAGGTACCATCAAGGCAAATCCCTACCCACTTGAAACACTACTTTGCGCTAGGAGAAAGCTGAAAGGGATTTCAGCTTCTAGAAAGAATGGACCAGTGATTGCTCATAGACGTCATGGATATGAGCACTATTGTGAAGAAGGCGGTTAGTTAAGTTTGGCAATGTCATCCACGTGAATGGAACATGGAAAAAAAAGCAATATTGAAAGTCATCCTTCCCTCACTGTAGCAAACCGAGATTTTCTGTGAGGTGGCTTCAAGAAATCATTGAATGGTGGTTGAGCCTGTAGGAGCTCTGAAGGTACTAGCTAGTTCATATTGTTCATTTTACGGGGCTGAAAACGCTTCAGGAGTATACATGGTAGGACTGATTGTACTGGCAGTATGTGTATAGTAGAGGAATTCAAAATCAATCATCAATGGGAGGAGAGGTCCTTGGTCCCGTGAAGGTTCTGTGCCCCAATGTAGGGGAATGCCAGGGCCAATAAGTGGGAGAGGGTGGGGTAGCAAGCATGGGAAGGAGGGAGCCAACAGGGGTTTGTTCTTGTTCTTGTTTGTTTGTTTGTTTGTCCTGGGAGGGGAAACTGGGAAAAGAAAAATCATATGACACGTAAATAAAGAAAATATCTAATTTAAAAAAAAATCATTGAATGAAACTGGAACGGTGAAAGTGACGCATCTTAAAATCTATGGGTTACATGTATTAGCATTTAACTGTGAATCACCAATAGCATGCATGCCAGGGCTTCATTACAGAAAGAAACAGAAAGACTTTTGGTTATTTTACCCAGAGTGAACCCAGATTTGTGCTCTCCACTTCATGCATCTTTGTCTCCTGTCCTCTGTCTCTTGTAGAGTCTGAATCTGTGTCCACCTGGAGGCTGTTTTGTGAACTTGTCATTGCATTGTGTCTGTGTCTGTTGATTATGGGACTATGAGGGTCTGTCCCTAAAAAAAAAGGCTTTGAACTGTGTTTACTGAGCAGCACAAAAATCAGTACATGAAAAAGGAATTAGGGATGCTCCATAGAAATATTTAATGGAACTTTACATAGAATTAAGTCATTTTTTCCAACTGACACAGATAGCAAACACCAAACACACACACACACACACACACACACACACACACACACACACACACACACACATTCAATTATAACACTGCTTTTTACTTTCAGTGAATGACACTTAAGCATCACTGTGAATCAGAGGCATGAGAGGTTACATAACTTAAGGCTATACATTAAGGCTATGCATTAGCTTTGGCACTAAAAGTTGATTACATCAAACATGCAAGGTACTTAAGGTTGGTTGATATGCTGTTTTCTTAAAGGTAGATTGCACAAGCAGACTGAGGAAACAATCAGAAATCAATCCAGTTTAAAGTGACCTCGTGATGTATTAGTAACTGTTGTGGTGAGGTTATAAAAAAGTTAAGCCTATATTCATAGTGTCGCACCCCTACAGTTAAGACCCCACAAGGTGGGTTATGGCAGACCTGTGACACATGTTGCAAGGATAGATGCAGACACAGAGTAGAAATAGTTCAAAAAAATGTATGTTGTTAGCAGAAAAGTGACCACATCAGTGTATGGTCAACTCTTGGGAATTGAAGTCCTAGATAGTGGGCCTTAAGTCAGAAGATTTAAGGCTTCTCAGAATCAGTCTTCTTTCTTTTTTTATTAGATATTTTCTTTATTTACAATATCTTCTTTCCCAGGTTCCCCTCAAAAAAATAAAAAAAAAAAAA
>NW_022196915.1:97302852-97304586 GCF_008632895.1 Mastomys coucha | reverse complement strand
GCTGGCCTCGAACTCAGAAATCCTCCTGCCTCTGCCTCCCAAGTGCTGGGATTAAAGGCGTGTGCCACAACCGCCTGGCTTTTTGCTTTGTTTTCTAACAGGGATTGGTCTTAAGAGATGGCCTTGTATGTCGGAAACATTAGAGCTTTGAACATTTATATACTACTAAAGATAATACTTTAAGAGACTATAAAGACTTGAAGGTAGATTTTATGTATTCTATATGGGTTCCAGGAGTAGAGTGTGGTAGTTTCTTTTAAAGATGTCTTCTATAGGTTGTAAAACTTTAGTCCTCTTTTGGGTCATACTGTTTCAGCAGAAAGGCTATGCAAACTTTAGAAGACTCATCTTTGCTGGAGGAAGCATTTCACTAAGGGCTGGATTTGTGCTTCCTTCTTTTCTGTTTCCTGTGTGCAAACAAAATATGACCAGTTAGATTCTTCCTTACAACAACATGCATGCTTTTCTTGTCATGATAGACTCTATAACTTTGAATCCATATGATTAAATAAATCATTTACCCCTTAATTTTGTTTTGGTCACATTCGCTTATCAAATCAATTGAAAAGTAACTAATACAATGTTGGCGTTCTCAGCTTCTGGAACATCCATTTGAAACCCAGTAAACATTACACAAAAGAGAGTAAAAGTTATAAGAGATGGAGGATAGGAGAAGTCCCAACAGTACTGTCTTCTGGATATGAGAATATGATGTTATCAGTGTCATCTATAACACAGCAGCTATGGCTATCTTAGAAATGCCTGTACATATGCACATACACACACACAGAGACACACACACGGGGGGGGAGAGGGAGAGGGAGGGAGAGAGAGAGAGAGAGAGAGAGAGAGAGAGAGAGAGAGAGAGAGAGAAAGGGAGAGATACTGAGAGACAGAGAGAATTTAGAAGGAAAGGAAGGTCTACTTGAGGAAAGTTAATGTTTATATTACATCATATTGAATTATATACTTTAGGATATTTTTAATTTTTAAAAAATATCAGATATTGAAAGGAGAAAAAGGGGGACAATATAATATCAAGTTCCATCTGGTCCTAACTTATTCATCTATAATTTATTGTACTAAGTAAAATTACATAGTAGCATAAACATGAATCATAAAGACTTCTCTTAAGTATGTCCTATACAAATATACACAATCTCAACAGATACTTGTATTCTTTTTCTTTTATTTCTTGATCTCATGTAACACAATCTATATTAGCTATCACTGACTAAGTGTTAGAAATCTATCACTCATACATAAGTTATAGGATACTAAAAGCCTAAACTTTCCTCAAGAAACTCTGTCATTTATTCTGGAAAAAGAGGTTGTTTGCAGTTGTCTAAGGGAAGGTTTTGTTATGTTAGACAATATTATGACATTGTTACTTTTACTTGGAAATAAAGCATGACAAAGAGATGTGATTGGGTATCAAATTGTCAAGGGATGGACTTGTGATGAATAATTTTGTTGTCAACTGGACTTGGTAGGAAATCATATACAAGTCAAGCTTTTGGCTATACCTTGTAGGGGGTATGGTTCTTAAAGCAGGAATGTAGGAATATTCACGCTACCTGTGGGCTATAGGTTCTGATAGCAGCCAGTAAAAGAGAAAAGGAAACCAGGAGGCTTCTATTTTGCAGTCTTTCTTTCTTCCTTCCTTCCTTTTTTCTCTCTCTCTCTCTCTCTCTCTCTCTCTCTCCCTTCCTTCCTTTCTTTCTTTCTTTCTTT
>NW_022196915.1:97294687-97302834 GCF_008632895.1 Mastomys coucha | reverse complement strand
CTTCCTTCCTTTCTCTCTCTCTCTCTCTCTCTCTCTCTCTCTTCCTTCCTTTCTTTCTTTCTTTCAGAAAGTTTCCTACTCTATTGCTTACACTACTGAATTAACACTACTCACTAGCTTCAGGATGCTGCTGCTTAGGGTTTCTAATGTGGATTGAAGACCAGAATATATACATGAAGGCTTTAGGCCTTTTACAATAGATTCTGACTGCCAAGGGACCGGTCCTCGTGGAGTGAGCTGCTACTAATTTCTCATTTTCTTTTGTATAGTTATTCATTATTGGATTACCCAGACAATATCGTGTAAGTGAATCTAATAAATCTCCTTTTAATATACATTTATTGAAGATATACAATTTTCTATATATATATGTACAGTTTTCATCTTAAGAACCCTGTCATATACCTTGGGAAAAAAAATAAAACAATTAACTCCTCACTGACTGAACAGCATTCTTCTAATGATTTTGTCACAGGCATCATCAACAATGACTGTGCAACTAGGCTGAGAAATTCAAGAAGAATTTCTTAAGAAAATTCAGGTGACAGTTTTAGGCCCTATCATACTGTCTCATTTTAGAGAAATGTAGTAGCTTTTGTAGAAATTAAGAGTTGAGATCCAATGCTCATCATTAAATTATGATACTTGTAATTATTTCTTTATGAGTGCCATTGTACCTTTAGAACTTCCTGTTTGCTGAAGTAGAACATGGGACACTTCATTTGCTATGTGCATCAAAGTTCAGTACAGCACTTCCATTCTACTAAAGGCATACAGCGAGTTTTGGGTATGTTCATATGATGCTGTTATTAAGAAAGATAACACAATAAACAATGTATTTTGATGTTCATTTTCATTCATATAAACTTTGAGTTTTTTTGTTTTGTTATGTTTTTGCTTATTCTTGCATCTTTGGCAGTAACAGGACTCAAGCCTTTAATGTGCTTTACATAAATTCATAGTTATGCAAACATTACCTTTCACCTGTTTTAACAGGCCATTTGCACCTTTAAAATTCTAAGAATATTAGTCTAAAACAATAAGAACAAATTGTGGGGTTCATGGGGGTGGTTGCTGTTTAGATGGTCAGGAAGTTCTTCCTTTGAAGGTCACACTAATAATGGAACTTGAAGATAGCCTGCATGTTTAATGAGAACAATTAACCTGTCAATTTGCTGTGCTCATGCATGCGACCTTCTGTGGATGAAGTTATCACCCAAGTAACACGTTTATTAGCTTTTGATTTTTTTTTTATAATACTCACTTTAGAGTGACACTAAGTCAAACACCGTGGCCTAATGATGCTATTAAAATTCATGCCACTGCTCATAAACCAGCTTAAGTCCTTTGCCCTTTTAAGACACATTTCTGGAGATAAAGCCATTGGAGGTGGAGTATTGTAAAGGTGTCTCCAGGCTCTTCTCAGTAAGTAAGCATAATTCAGAAAAATTCATTGTTACCAATTCATCCAATGCTAGTTAGCCATTTGGATGCTCATAAAGATAAGGCAGTTTAGATTTGTCTTCATTGACTGCATATTGGGATCTATGACTTACTTTGAGATCAATGAGCTGCTTTGTGGCTCTTCCAATACTGGAGACTCTCAAGAGAGCATATTGCTATAGAAGGTTCAAATGAAAATAATTAAATTAAAATTCTCGTGTCCCTCAAGAATACTGCAAATACTTCTTAGAGCAAATAACTATGTAATTTTTTGTGAAAAGGGTAAAAATGTATAAAAATAAATACCGAGGTTTTTCTAATGTCTTCACATACCAGAGCCTTAGATATGCTTTAATTCATATCACACACACACACACACACACACACACACACACACACACACACACAAATTTCTGCAGCTTCCAAATACAATTCAGATATAACTAACATCATAAATTTCTTATCTGCAAAACTTTATATTGTTTTACAGTTTTCATTGGTATCATAAAGTATTACAAACATATAAGATGAGGTCTTTTTTAAGAGACATCAGAAAAACTTCACACATCATTCTTGTTCAAATATCTCACAAAGTCATAAAGAAGATTAAACTTATAGGGGTCTTGTTTCAACCTGTGTGGTGTATAGATTATTTTATCTTTCTACAATGTAATTACAGTCAGTTATGTTGGCATACAACTATAATTTCAGCACCAAAGAAGCAGAAAAAAAGAGATCATGAACTCTGAACAAAAGTGAGCTACACATTAAAATTCTGTCTCAAAAAAACCAGGCATATCTTGCATGCAGGTGTTATTTTAGCTCACAAAATTAGTATCTGAGTGAGATTCATAAACATTGTTTCTTCTCTAGGATCCTGTAAAGCACCTTTCTGTACTATGACATCTAAATGAAGTCTGGAAGATATGCTCTACCTATATTTACCGGTCTTATAAAATATAATAATAATTTTAAAAAAGAATTAAGGTGCTTTACATGACATGGAACCCATTCCTATTACTATTAATGAGACAAAAAAGCTGAAACAGGTCACAGGTGCTAGGTATAAAAAATTACTACTATTCTACTAAAAGAACATAATAAAGTCTAATAACATATTTGCACATCCATGTAGCAGTATATCATTAAACCCTTATAAGAAGAGCTTCCTCTTGCAGGATCTGGTAATTGTCAAAGAGATGCCCACCTGTACAATGTGCAAGTCACCATGAAGGACGTGTTTGCTCAGCTTTGAAGAGGATGTTTTATCAAAGTCCTTACCTTAAGGCTTAGGAATCTATGCCAAACAGGAAGACTGTAAAAGGTAAAACAGTAGAGAACACAGGAAGACTGTTTTCTAGACACAATGAGGCTGACACTAGACATAATAGTTGCACCCAGGCAGGCCCCATCTTCACAGATATTTGGCCAACACAAACTGAACTCCATTTTTACTTTTTGTGCATGTGACTCTTCTGGTTTATTTTTTGTTTATTTTTTAAGTGGCAAAAGGCATGAAATATGGACATTAGGAAGTTGGAGGAGTTAGGCAGGAAATAATATGATCAAAATATATTGTATGAAATTCTTAATAAACAAAAATACAAATCAACCAAAACTAAATAAATATTTACTAAATCAGAACAGATTTTTTATTATTTTAATTTAAGTAGACTACATACATACTATTTTAGAAAAGATTTTTAATACTTCTGATGTGCTTTTAATCTTGACACTTTAATATTTTCCAATTCATTTTTTCTTTTTAAATATCTTTGTATGAAGAAATTGACAATAAATCACAAATTTGAATCAAATGATAGAAGAATTTTTTCATAAACAGACTGGTTTAAAGACAAATATTTATCTTAAATGCAGAGTAACAATTGGGCAATATATTAAAGAAACCATGTCCATTAGTTTGAGATGAAGTACAGAGATATAGGGAAGTAATTGGGAATAAAATTAGGATAGGGAAAGATTTTTATATCTTAAACACACTAAAAGTTTTTAAAAAATCATTTTAAAAGTGACATTTTTAAAGCAATTTCACTAAGACATTTCTAGCTCAATACAACATGACAATTGTGTTCAATTTCATTGTACCTGAGTAGGGATCTGTTAGATATTATAGAATGTCTATTTTATATCTTCATAGACATATCCAATGGGCTTCTATTCAACACACACAGGAAGTTTTTTTCTGAAATTTATGAGTAACTAATTTTTGTGTTCTGAAAATATTGTTACTTAAATTACCATATGTTTCTCTTACTGATTAAATAAACTATTTTCTGATAGATTCATCCATTAATTACTCACACCAGCATTGCATTTCATGTTTGTGTGCATATTCAACAAGTTTTTAAGTTAGGCTTTCATTAAGAATTTAACAGATTATGAAGAGGATGCCAATTATAATTTTGAAAATTGTTTAAATGACATAAATATTTATTTTAAACATTACAGTTATATGAAATCAGAAACATGAATATTCTTCCTGCCTAAATACTTAGAGTTGGTTTTAATGTCACATAACAGGAAGAACTGAGTTCTGACATAGATTTTAAAATATCTAAGCCAGCAAGGATACTTTCTTTGTGGGAATGTAAGGGATGGCTTATAATCAAGCACAAGTGCTATACTCCCATGGACTTGGGTTGCTGCACGGGATCCTCTTTTATTTATCATCCACTTGTGGCTCCCATGCCAAGAGAACAATCTCAACTTCTAGCCTCCCCATGCTCCTGAGTGTACATGAGACTGAAGAACTCGTGCAGGCAAGCACAATTGAACATATGATTAAATAAATAAATCATTTGATAACTAATATTACATTTTTTGGCATCTGTTTGATGTTTTAATCTAAATATGCTCAATTGTTTTTTGTTTTACTCCTGAATATTCATAGTAATTTACGATGTTAAGGCATGCTTTACTGTGACAAATGACATTCAAGACTAGGAGTGCAACACAAGTATAAGCACACACAAGATTTTTACAGTTAATAATAGTTTCTAACTTAGCACTTTATTTTAATGAAAGCTTTATCACATAGAGCTCTTCTACTTTTTTTTTTTTGTTATTATAGACATTTTAAGACACACTGATTGTCTTAGCATAGCAGGACATGCACATCCCAGGGAATATTGTGTTCAGTGAGAAACTACAGTTAGCACAGTGACCACATTGAATTATTAGTAGTGACATCACAGTTGGGATATCACTCAGTGGTAGAGGGACTAGGAAGTTCTCCATTATGATGTGGTACTTGATACTATCCATTGACTAGGTTATGATTTATGTGGACATCTAAACTAATATGGGATTCCTGCTGACAGTCTCAATATTTTTATTATTAGCACGAATATGAGGAACATAAGATTAGTGTATATATTTGAATTGATGGGAGTTACAGATGAGAATTAAATTCAAAGACACAGTATTGCTACTTTATGAACTCAAATAGTACCAGTATTTATGTTGACAGTAATTATTTTCCAAAACATTTCAAATCCAGGGCTTCAAGTAATTCTCCCTTAATTTATGGCCTACTCTTCTACATTTTTCTTACTCTGAAGTCCTGATCATTTCCATAGAAATCATCTCTTTTGCCAGTAATGGAAAGAGCCAAGTGATTCCTATTTAGCAGAGCGGTGCTATATATGAAATTGGCTTAATTTCTATTCATTTTTCAAGGTCTGTTGCAAATATTATTGCTTTTCAACAGCTTTTCCAAAAGCCACCATTACCTGACAAAAGGCATTATTAGTGAAATCTTTATATACTAGACACATGATGAAATATTCACACCTCTAAGGAGTATAAAATGAGGTCTTACATATCTTATGTACAATTTTTTGAATTGGTATGTGGAAAGTTTCCTCTGAGTGTATAAAAGAAGTGTGTATCATACCATGTGCTTTCAGTTATACACAGGCAAGATTTACAAGCACTTTATTATCAAATTAAAGTCTTGGGCATTAGTACATCTTGGACAACTTTGAAAACATAGCCCTAATTTCAAAAGGTTAAAAGAATATGAATAAACATGAAGATAATGAAGATATTTTGTTACAACTTAAAAACATAGAAAAAACATTATTCCACAATAGCAAATAAAAAGGGAAAAAATGAAAAATTGTTATATTTGACTGAAAACTTTGTAGACAACATAGGTACAAAAATACCACTGAGTCGGGTTTTTCTATGGAAAGACAATGAGTGTCATAATTTCATAGAAATTTGTTTTGCTAAAGTAAAAATAAAAATGTGATAATTCTAATTTTATTCAGCCATTTTAAACTAGGAAATGTAAACTTAATTAAATGTAAAATTCTATAGTTTTATAGTTAATGTTAAGTTTGCTACAATTTTATCTTAATCACTTATTAATTTTAATGAGTCTTTATTAATTAATGTCATCAGAACAAGAAAGAATTTGCTCAAGGATCACTTTCCATAGGAAGTTATCCAACACTATTCAGATATTCTTTCACTATTCAAAAGATTCATCCCAATGAGTATCCTTAACTGTATTTTCAGTTCTGAAATTTATCTACTTACTTCCAAAATAGTATCATTGGCTGGGTCTGTCAAAGAAAGTTTTGGTTAATATACAAAAGTGAGTCATACCATTTAAAAAGATTCGTTATATGTGACATATCTATCAATATAGCTATCTTTGTATAATCCATGTTTAATTCTGTGAATCCATGAACATATGTATTGAAAAATATAGACCTATTAGACACATTCTTTTTTGTTGGATATTATATTTATTTACATTTCAAATGTTATCCCCTTTCCTGGTTTCCCTCCAGAAACTCCACATTCCCATCCCTGTCCCCCTGCTTGTATGAGGATGTTCCCCAACCCACCCACCCATTCCTGCTTCCAGGCCTTCACAGGACCGATGACCTCTCCTCGCGTTGATGTCCTACAAAGCCATCCTCTACTACATATGTGGGGAGAACCATGGGCCACTCTATCTATACACACTGGTTGGTGGTTTAGTCCCTGAGAGCTCTGGACAGTCTGGTGATTGATATTGTCGTTCTTCCTATAGGTTGCAAACCCCTTCCACTCCTTCAGTCTTTTCTCTAACTTCTCCATTGGGGACCCAATGATCAGTCCAATGGTTGGGTGTGAGCATCCACCTCTGAATTTATCAGGCTCTGGCAGAGCCTCTCAGGAGACAACTGTATCTGGCTCCAACCAGCAAGCACTTCTTGGCATCCACAATAGTGTCTGATTTTGATGACTGTATGAGATGAATCCAGAGTTAGGGCAGCCTCTGGATGGCCTTTCCTTCAGTATATATGCCACACTTTATCTCAGTATTACTTCCTTTGAGTATTTTATTACCCCCTTCTAAGAAGAACTAAAGCATCCACACTTTGGTCTTCCTCTTCTTGAACTTCATAAGATCTATGAATTTTATCTTGGGTATTCTAAGCTTTTAGGCTAATATCCACTTATCAGTGAGTGCATACCATGTGTGTGCTGTTATGGAAAATTATTTTATAATCCTTTGTCTCTTCATTGCTTTATTTATTTTAAGAGAGTATCTTCCTATGTGTTTCCAATTGGATTTGAATTTAATATATAGACCAAGCAGGCAATGAATTTACAATGATTCTTCTGACCTTTGTTTTGTTTTGTTTTGATTTGTTTTTTTAGTCATATGCTACCTTGTCTATCAGGCTACAGATCTTGGTGAACCTGGTTGAAAATTACTAATAAAAGCCCTTTTGATTTGTTCAGCAATTCAAAAAAAAAGTATAGATAATTCTTTCCTGGGAGCTTCAATGATGTGGGATAAAATTCTCTACTACAAAATTTTTGGTTTTAGGGCAAGGTTAATAATATGCCTTAGATTGAGCTAAGTTCAAGTACTCTTTACAGGAAACTCTTTCCCTCAGAGGCTGATAATCTGCCTGAAATACTCAGTTGAGTCCAGATAACTATGTTAATCTGCTGTTTCTGAACTAGAAGGTTACCCTTGAGTAATTTCCCCTTACCGCTATATTATGTTATATAAGACTTGAATAAGACATCTGCCTCTTCATTTTTCAGTTAGTGAATGGAATATTAAACTTAGCAACAAAATGTAATGCTCAAAGTACCTCTCTTACAAAGTCCTAATGTCAGTTTTCTATTTAACGATTTACAAAATCATTCCATATTATATATAATTATGTTGTTGTATGTACATATATTCAATATTATGTTGTATAATTAATATTACATTGTATCAATTATAACACACATTCAGGTACATGTGATATTTAACAAAAATCTGATATTCTCATTTTTATTTGTATGCCTTATGGGTGGATATATATATGGGTGTTTTCATTGATATTATTATTTGAGTTATTGTGTGCACATGCATGTGGACTCGTTTTATATTGAGAATGGTTCTTTTGTCTGAACTCAGACCTCACCAATTAAATTAGTATAACCAGTGAAGTTGTTTTAGCCTGATTTTAAATGCTCACTTCACATATGTATGTATACACACACACACACACACACACACACACACACACAGGTGCTCAGATCCAATGTTCACTATTCTGGATTTCTACATTAGTACTTTACCCACTACACTATCTGATTAACATATTACTTCCTTCTTTTTGTTTCTTAAATGTAGTGGAAAATAACCAAGCAAACAACAAAACAAAACAAAAACCAAA